>NW_026251037.1:0-28541 GCF_022114955.1 Emericellopsis cladophorae
CGGTACGCCATAGCATCCGAGGCCTCCGTGATTCCTTGTGACTGCACCGCTGACTTCCTTCGGCCACGGTGTTACAAGTGCTTTTTCGAGTAATAAAATATAAAAAACTAGGTATATCCTTATGCTTAAGGGTAATAAGAGTCTATAATTAATATCTAAGATAACTTCTTTAATTTTAAATAGTCTAAGTTTTTTATAGTCGAGTTTTAGTAAAGGTCGAGTTATTATGAAATTTTTATATAATAAGTAGACTATATCTCCCCTCCGAAAGATCGGTCCCTTCGATCTTTTCTAGTTATAGTATTTCGATATTCGTAAGTATACGAATTTGAGTTATTTCTTTATATATTTATATAATAAGCGTAATTAGTTTACTTTAAGTACGTTGCGAGTTATAGGCTAGCGATGCCTCATCTAACAAAAGCCAGGGCAGGATCAATCAGAGCACAGTCGCACCCAAACCAACGGTGCGCAAGAGAGCCTAGAAATTAAAAGCGTCACAGAAAGGCGGCGGAAGGTAGCTCCTTAGGTACGAAGCAGCGGTTTAGGGGTCCTTCGTCCACGTCCACGGTATACGGCTCGCAGGAGGGCATACTTTCAGTGAGTCAAGCCGAGGGATGAAACAAAGTATCTATAGAAATGTGATTACTTCTGATGCTCTCGATGTCGGGTCAAGTGTGATGGCGAGCGCGAGTTTGCCTCTTGATCTCGATGGAGAAGGGTCCGTTCGCAGAGGTATCTCACCGGGCACGCAGCATATGATGAATCAATATTTGTGAAGTCTGGGCAGCACATTGATCACGAGAGAACGTTCAAAAAACAATAAGAATGAGATTCAGCCCACGTGTACTATCGCCTGGGAGTCCAGCTACCCGAATCAAAATAAATCAAAGACATGCAAACTAATCAGCAAACGTAACCCCTATATCTCACTGTCTTACGTAATTGATCGCCTCCTGAATTGCAGCGTCGAAGCACTGTCCGCGAGGTTGACCATCAACAACCCAGATAGCTTAGTCTTTAATATAATCGCCTAGTCTAGAGGAAGACAAAGAGCGACACCGCTAGCCACGCCGCGTCTAGAACTAGCGTGCGCCCGCCACTATCTTCGTCGCCGCCATCACCTCCATCGACGTCGCTACCATCACCTCCATCGACGTCGCTACCATCACCTCCATCGACGTCGCTACCATCACCTCCATCGACGTCGCCGCCATCGATATTGTCGTCCACCAAACAGATCCCGTCCCCCGCACACATCTCGCCAGCGTCGCAGTAGTATCCGGAGCAGCACAAGGCGCCCGCCGGCATGCAGCCATTGCCGCATTCCTCCATGCTATCGGAGCAGCCGTCCGGGACGGCAGTGCAGGTTTCTCCTACGGGGCAGCAGCCGCCGTTGTCGCACACCGTGCTCATCTCACACCAGTTCCCGTTATTGTCGCAGCATCGGCCACCCAAGGGGATACAGCCGTCACCACACTCCTTTTCAGAGATACCGCAGGTATCCCCAGCTTGACGGTCGTGCAACTGCGGAGCGTGGCGGACGAGGCGGGGACCGCCGACGTGCAGAAGCTGGGGGATTCCCGAGGGGTCTATGAGCCCGTGGGCGATCCTTTGGGCCGCGAAGGGATCCATAGCCGCGGCTAGGTGGAGAAAGGCTGTTATAAGGCAGGTGCTGATTTGGTACTTCATAATCGTGTCGGTGGCCAGGTCTCGTCTGTCTTGAGAGGGGCTGAGAGGTAATTGAAAGTAGAGAAAGGATAGCTTGACTTATCGACTATTCTAACCATTTCAGAGGGGGGCGCGGCGACAAATAAATACAATCGAGGACGCTGTTTTCCAAGTGCCTGGGCGGTTCAATCTAACAGACCAGGGTATCGAGTCAGCGATAAGGATGGCGCCTCAGCTCATGCAGGCCAGGACGATCATTGTCTAGTGGGGAGGCGGTGCGTCTTCGCCTTAGTGCGGCTAGCGATGCCTGGAATATTATGAGGTGAGATATGCCTAGTTAAGAACTACTAGTTATCTAGTCCATATTTCCTTAAGATTCGTCACGCCCAAAATCGACGTCACGATCGTCCCCGGACATGAGGGCATCGCTAGAGGCCGGCGTAACACAAGACCACGCCGCTGAGGAGTAAGTCCCAAAACATGTGCGGTGATGCCATGGACCCCGGCTTCTCCGCGGACCCGTAGGGCTGGCGTTCTTCAGCCGTTAGAGCTAAAGGAGGGCTTGGCTAGCCGTCTCTCAGCTATTCAGCCTTTCACCGGGTGCTACATGAGGGGCTGTGGCGGTCATGCTTCGGATTGGTCGGTCAACAATAACGACTCACCAGTGGGCGTCTTCCACATTCGCGAGCAGGGCCTAATAATAAGCATAACCATCAATGCTCTTCTAAACATGCTCTTCTAAACAAAGCCGTCCTGTACCTGTTCTAACCGTATACACACTAACAGGGTCCTCTAGCACCGCCATGTCCCGTGACTAGTATCCTCGTATTCAGGCCGTGGATGGCGATAATATCAATATCTATAACCATAGTGGTATTATCTGAGCTGGTTTAGGGAAGGCGGGCCCCTCATATGGCTTGTACCGAGCCCTCTTGAGCTGAAGATAGCGGCGCATGCTCGACAACGCGTGACGAGACAGCATGCCGAGCACACGCGGGCTATGCTAGTCAAGATAGGGAACGAGGTGGGTGATATTAAGTCTTCTTTGAGGGAATACTACGAATCTGTGAATCTCTGGGCGGAGCATTACGTACTTGGAAATGATCGATTGTTCGTGCTGAGTATACGAGGTCGGAGGGACTCTACACGTGTCTCGGCTCATTCCCATGTCTGCCTCGTCTGCCCGGCATCGACAAGTTGCCCGATCGCCCCTGGCGTGCGCCTTATGGGTGGGCGCAGAAAACAATCTCAGCCAATTGATATAGCCTTGCTAGCACTAACAACAGTTGTTAAATCTCATGCATTTCTTCATGGCTATTTGACGAAAGTAGAAGATGAAAAAGGTATGATCAACGAAACTACGTTAAGTGCAGAGTAGACAGGCCAGGGTCATCGACCAGGGTAGAATCAAATTGAAAGATGACCAACGAAGCGAAGATAAGTTGAGGGTGGAGGAAACAAGTCAGGGGCCCCGGCTAGAATAATGCTGGAAGAGGAGACGATCAGCGAAGCTAATTGGGGTGTGAAGAGACAGACCGGGGCTCCTGGTAAGAACCAGTCAGAAGTGGACGTGGCTCACCAAACTTCTCATCGGTCTATTGGAGGGGCCCAGCCCCCATGACAAGAACTAGCAAGAATGGATGCGGTCGACAGCTCTTCTTCCTGGCGGGGTGGGGAAGTCCGGGTACCGAGGACTGCGCCACACCTGGCTTGCCGATCTCTTTTGCCCCGGCTGAAAGCAGTCGATGGCTGAATGTAACTAATCAGATCGTGAAGCAACTTTTCTTCTCCTGTATTAGGGTGTGACGGATGGATATGCACGGATGAATATACAGCTGTTATGATGGAAAGTTCTAGACCTGGTCGTTTGAACTTGGACATAAGTCCTGATAGGCCGGCCTGACGAGTAAGGCGGTTGATCCTAGTACGGCCAAATTGACGCGTCACGCAATTCAGCACATTGTCTCAAAATGAATATCGGTCACACCTAGCTGCCAAGCCCAGCTGCCTCCCCATCACATGAACGTTTTGTTAATTCAGTCGAATCTTGACTCACACGAGGTTGCGGGCAATTTTGACAGTCACAGATGGCCTTGGGCTGATAAGCGTGAAAGACTATTTACAAAAACCTAGTCGATGTCTCAGTTCAGCTAGTAAGATAGAGCCCTTGAACCCTGCAAGTACTTCCTGAAAGTCTAGGTCCTTTTCCACCAATGATGACGATTTCAGATGAAAAACGGCACGGTGGCAGCCTGTGAAGCAGGCTCCACCGGTCGCAAGTGCTGCCAGCCGCGACGCCACAAAGAAACACAGCGCCTTAGGTCATCTAATCAAGTAGAAACAAAGCTGCTCACTAAGACTCATGGTGGCATATCGTGCGCCGGGTCTTACGGCATAGCTGACTTAAGTAAAGGTGAATGGACCATATTTTCAGCGCGGGTCCTCAGAAATGTGCACTATTGAAGCTAAAATTGAGATGAGAGTTCTGCGTCGTCCGCGCGCGACAACGGCTGACAATAGATATCACTGACCATGGCTAATTACGCACTGCCAGCGCCTCGCAAGTGTAGTGAGGCCCGGAATATCGAGCCGTCCCGTCCTGCACCTGCGGCAGGCTGCCAGCACATCCAGCACTAGCCGCACCGCCCGATTGCAAAGTGGGCATTGCAGGTCTTGCACATGTTTATAATAACAAGTTCTCTCTCTTCAGGGTCATTCCGCACAGTACAACGAATGTACAGAGTGGGAACACAGTAGAGGAGTTACGTGAACCTTTTTGTCCTCATTCGTTTGCACAGCCACTAGAACAAGCCCGTATAATATGACACGAACCTGCCTCCGAGCAGCCGTTTCTCTATCCACGACTTCTTACACACGTTTCTTCTTGGACAGAAGTACCTTCACTCATTTATCGTTATCAAGCTTAACTCTTCGCGCCACTAATCTTCCATTGCCCCTAACTCACCTTTTTACCCTAAGAGCTCGACACGCTAAATATCCTCGCCGTTTCATGGAAGTGGTCGCCTTTGTCATAAGTGCCATCGCTTTCGGCGGGCAGTTGATGCACATGTATAGGAGAAGAAATCAATACCGAAAATCTCCCTTCCGCGAGGAGGGCCTATCGTCAATTCCAGGGTCGAAATCATCCTTCAGCAAGCTGCAAGCGACCGATCTCGGCATCAAAAGATCCCCAGGCGTTGCTGTTGCAGCGCAAAGCGTCGTCATGGCAGCCAATAGAACTTCGCGTCGCGATGGGGTCGTCTTTGACGGCGAGGACATTCAAGCAATGGCCGTATCGCGCAAATCAAGGGACGAGACGATCCAGCATCTTGCCAAGGGATACCACATAAGCTATGAGACGATTCAGCAACTGGCTAACGGACACACCGCCGGCTACGCGCACAATCTAAAGGCTCAGGAGATTCCTCTACAAATTCAAGGAGCATACATCGAGTATCAGAGGGCGCAGTGGACGCAGGATCGCGTAAGGTTCCGGCAGACTATCACATTTATGGCGCCTATGACCGGCCTTCTCCTGTTCCTCCTTGGCTACTACTACGCCCAGGCCTCTATTCTAGAATCATTGCGAAGTTCGGAGCCATTCGTTTAGTGCGGCTTCGCAAAATGAGCTTGCTAAGGAGCCCGACACAACGCCGTTTAGCGGCCTCGTGCTGCTAATCACGGCCGCAATCAAGGGTTTCCTTATTCCGCTTACACTGCCTTTCACCGGTCTGTCCAGCATAGTTCAGCTCCTAAACCCGTCATTGCCATTGTCTATCGACTTTAAGCAATTCGACCCTGACTACAACACTTTCGCTGTCGCTGTACCAGTTTTTACAAACTTGGCTTTCCGGACCACAGTATCTATCTGTGTCTTGCCTGCAAAGCTAATATACCAATTCCTATCAACACTGTTTCTTATCATCGACGTGCCTCCCTTTTGGGCCAGCATCGTGCTTGTTATCGTCGGTCCGCTAGGAACTATCGTCGTTTTGATGATAGTCGTTGAATCAGCTTATAATTAGCTGGTCAAAGAACACAAGATTGTTTCGTGCAAGCGCCTACGGGCACTCAAGCAAGAGCTTATCCTCTTTTTTATTTTAAGCACCTCTGCTACTCTCTTATTCACTTCAATTGCTAATATCATGCCCGTGGACTAAGTTGCCATGTGCTCTATTAGGTCTGTACTTGTTTCACCCTACCCTATAGTCACGTGCGGTCGCAGCGATGACACCGCACGCCATATGTCTAACGACGAAAGGGAAGAAGAAGAAGAAGAAATTCTATTATGCGTCCTACAGAGGGTCCTGTGTGCGCTAACCTGTTACTAATCTCGGACATCTCTGGTCCGAGCCTCGAAGTATACCCAGGGAAAAGCCGCCTGTCTGGCGGTAAAAACACTTCGTTGTTTGGTATCAGAGCGTAGAATTTACTCTCTAGCTAGAGCCTCCGTTGGGGAAGAGTGGTCGCATGATGCGTGGGGGCGGAGTTAGTGCTTGTCGTCAGTGGTGGTCGACGTGTTCTGTCGTATGCAGTTTTTGCACCAGCCGATATTCTCGTAGCCGTCTCGTGGCCAGGAGCCATTTGATGATACGGGGACATCGTCTGGGGTCTTCTAGAGCGTCGTGCAGGTCCTCTCTTCCGCGTAGGGGAGGGAGGTCTGTTCTGTTCTCCTCTAGTTCGCAGTCGAGGATAATATGGGCGACCGTCTCCTGGACTGCCTGGCCTCCTCTGCATGCGCACCATGGTTCGATATCTGGGACCTGCATTCGTCTCAGGTACTGCTTGAGTCCGATATGCCCGGACCTCGCTTGTACAAGGCACGAAGATTCGTGTTTTGTGAGCTGTTCCCAGGTCTTGCGCGCGGTTTTCCATCGTACGCCGACTCTCGGTTTTCGCTGGTGCACTCCTTCACGTAGCTGGAGGTCTCTCCATCGTTCCTCTGTCTTCTTCTTCGCGGTTGTGCCTGCCGTCCAGCTCGCCCACTGTCTCATAGGATCTAGTAGTTGGACTCCGCGTTCTCGCCCTCTTTCCCCTCTCTTTGCCCTCGCAATCAGCCTCGTAATCATATCCCATGTCTCGGGCCAGACGCCGCCTTCCCCCGTGGCTCTCGCCTCGAATGCAGCCGCTCTCTCGGCTAGGACAAGATTGATCGGTTTGCAGTGGGCTTCGGCTTCAAGAACGTTGACTGGCGTTGAGCGGTATGCACCTGTCACAACGGGCAGACACTTGTTCTGCTCCTTGCCTAGCTGGAGGACGATGCCGGAGCCCCTTCCCTGCTTCCCTCCGAGGGTGTTTTCTATCGTTGCAAAGGTAGATGCTGCGTATGTTAATACGCTTCGGATTACCGAGACGTAGACGTCTCTAGCCTTAAGGAGGGACGGTCCCCATGTCTTTGCCGCGATTCGAGTCAGTGCAAACCGCTGTGTCCTTAGTTTAGCCAGTATCTGGTTCTTATGGGCGATGAAGTTCAGCCTTCGGTCTAGGTGGACCCCTAGGAACCTGGTCTCTTCCGCCGGCTTGATTATATTGTCGTCTAGGGTCAAGGCCTGGTTGTTGCCGGCCCTTGTCTTGACGAAGTGCATTAGCTGGCTCTTTTGCGGTTCGAATATCATGCCGCGTTCTCTTGCCCAGTCTCTGCATGTCTCCCATCCCAGCTGTAGAGCAGAGCAGCAATCTTCTGTCCTTTTCCCCACTGCTAGGAGGTCCGTGTCGTCTGCGAACTTACCGTTTCTTCTTCTTCGATATCCCTTAGCCTCTGGAAGAGTGGGGTGCTAAAGAGGATGAATAGGAGAGGGGATAGGGGCGAACCCTGTGGCACCCCGGCCGGCACCTTCAATGCCTCCGCCTCCCCTTCGTCAAAGGTTAGAGTCGCTGTTCGGTCCGCTAGGATGTCACCCATCGGACCACCCATCTCAGCCACCCCTGGTCTTTTAATGTGGCGATCAGCCACCCGTGGTGACTCGGTCGAACGCGCCCTTGAGGTCGAGTTGGAGCATCGAGCAGCTTAGCCGCTTCTCCCAGGCGGCTCGTACTGTCTCTGTGGCGAACCTAGCCGCTAGATCTGTTGACCTCCTCGTCCTATTCCCTATCTGCTCCGTGGGAAGAACGTCTGCCTCCTCCGCTATTTGTGTCATTTTCTTAGTCACGATAGCTTCTACCGCCTTCCCCACGCAGCTTAGGAGAGATATAGGTCTCCATCCCCCTGGTGAGCTAAGTTGGCGCGTTGTCTTGCCTGGTTTTCGGAGCACCACTACCTTCACGGCGAAGCGCTCTCTTGCCATCTCAAAACAAGCCAGTTCAGCGAACTAGCGGAATTCCATGACAATTGGGTAAAAAAAGGCTGGGTATGGAATGAAGAGGGTCAGAACGTAGAACATAGCTTTCGCTAGAATATAGAGGGGAAAAAAAAGACTGTCGAGATTGTTTAGCCCTAACCCAATACCTAACCCCGTTTTTCCCCCTATAATTATTCGTCGCCACCGGCTATTAGTATTGCCTCTCCTACCCAAGACAACATATTCCGTGCGCTCATGTACCATCGTGTTCGTGTTCGTCTGTCGTCTTCGTTCGTAGCTGTTGTCTGTTGTATCAATGAAGCGCTAGCGTAAGGCGTGGGCTTAGCGGTCGACGTGCTACGACCGAGCGCGAAGCCCATGCCCTCCCGGATGGCCAGACCCGTGAACACAATCCAGTTGAAGAAGCCAAAAACGACACCGGCCTGCGCGCTCTGGCAGAAGTTGTTACCGTTGCAGTCGGGGATGCCCACGAGGACAGCCATAGCAATACTACCGGCGAACCAGAAGAGGGCCGTGAGAGCGAGCAGGGCTAGGGCTGCGACGGGTATATATAGCGAGGAAGCCACAGCAGGCGTGATAGCAATGTAGATGAGGATAAGGATGGACCAAACGGTGGTGAAGAGCATGAAAGCGAACTGCGAGGGCGATTCACCCCACCAGTAAGTCTGGCCCACGACTAGCGCACTATTAGCATGCTTGGGGAGAGGATGAGACTGGCCTACATACCATAGGCGGTGAGACCAAGCTCAATGATCAAGAGCAACGCCGCAAATGAGTAGATAATGGTGAGTTTTCCGAAGCGGCCTAGATTCATGATAGCGGTTTTTCGTCTGTCGCGCTACGAAGTCTGTTATGTGGTCTGCTAAAGTCGTTGATTGAGGGACAAGTCGCTGAATATGTGTCGCATAAATTCTTCTGGGATTAGATCGGGTGTCGTTCGCGAAGCGAGGTGTTCCTGAACGATTTAAGGTGGAGGGAAGAAGTGGGCGTCGATCGGATTGGAGCTTGTAAACAGCCCTTAGCTAGCAATTATACTTTTAGTTCTCGTTCGGCTAGCTCCTTCGACTCACATAGCCATAGGTCAGTCATAGGTTAGCTGATTTATGCATATTGGGCCGCTTCTTGGCGCATGCGTGGCTGTCTTAGGCGTCCGGTGGCGGAGCGTCTAGGACGCAGGCTGTGTTCAGGTTGTCTGCTTAGGCACCTGCTCAAAGAAGTACTTGCCTCTTCCCTAGTCGCCTCTTTCCTCTACACAGCCCTTATCTTCCCGGCTCAGCTGCTTAGCAAGCCCGAACCCCAACAGAGATAACTGACCATGGAGCACGGGTACGGAGGAGAAGCCTTGTGCGTCGATCCGGCTGCCTTATGCGGCACATGAAGCGCTCCCGACGTGGCTACCAATGACGTGTGCCTTGCAGAAAAGAGAGCGCCAGAGCCTCGTCCTAATGAACAAGGAGCTAAAAACCCATCATGCACGCGCCGTTGCTTCTTCAACAAAGAAGCCACCCACGCCTCTCTATACCACCTCTTGGTGAGGGAGGAGATAAATTCCGTGGCGTGTCGCATTTGCCTTATCATTCGCGGTGACAATGCTAAGTCCGACTTTAGAATCAATAGTTAGCTTCAACAATCTTACCCTCCTCCAGACCGAGCCAGCGATATCGTTAGCTTATGACCACCTTTGAAGCAGAATGACTCACGTTCCCGAAATTCTCGGACTACCGTAACGCATCGATAACGGCAATGGGCCACCCGCGGTGCCGTTTGTGGGCTATATCCCTCACACGGCCGCGTTCCCTGCGGCGGGAGATGAGTATGGCTGCCTAAATCTC
This sequence comes from Emericellopsis cladophorae, assembly GCF_022114955.1. NCBI lineage: Eukaryota > Fungi > Ascomycota > Sordariomycetes > Hypocreales > Bionectriaceae > Emericellopsis > Emericellopsis cladophorae. Next base: position 9,803 of record NW_026251037.1, read on the forward strand.
CAGCGTCTACTCGATCTGCAGAACAGCGATCCAGCGTGGTTCCAATATATTATCCAGTCATGGCTGTGTTTTGGATTGCTACGAGAGTTCTTTTTCGAGAACTTTAATATCGATGACTTCATAAGGGGCCCGCCTGGGTCAGAGACGATCTCTTCCCGGAAATTGTCCGAGTACTGCTCGGCCGCACCCACAGGCTGGACGCCTCGCCATCGGGAATTGCATGATTACCTGGAGCTCGCGATGGCTTGGATCAACGAGCTTGACGGGGCCGTTCTGAGGCCTCCGGCCTCTAACTTAGGCGTCCTCGTCGACACTGGTGATTCAACATCTTCGGCTTCGACCGCCTTCTTCCGTTCTCAACTCATCTTCGCATCAATAAAAGTCTTGGTAGATACCCTCTCCGACTACCTACGAATTTCTTGCACTCCATGGTGCACTATAGGAACCCTGATCATGATAGCATGCTACATCTGGCTCAGCTGTCTAGGCGTCAAGCGATTTCAACGACCCGCCCGACCCCGTGGTATGATCATATCGCGGAACCGACACTCCGCGCTCTCGTTCGTGGCAGCCCTTGCCTCCGGATCGGCCATGGTGCAGATCGCCTGGGGGAGATAGCAGCGATAACACGCCGTGAACTTGGCCATCCACGGCTTGCCCTCGTCCTTGCAGGCCCGGATTGTCTTCTCCTTGGCCCGGATCCACGGCCACCGCCGGCCACACGTAGCAGCGGCGTGTTTAAACGGCCTTCCCCCCTCGATACGGCAGAGCAGGTAGCAGCCACGCATCGCCTCGAGCCGGGCCTCAAACCGACTAAGCGTCTCTTCGTCGAGCACGGCCCGACGAAGTACCTCATCCGGCCCCGTGTACTCGTTAGTCCCTGTGTATTCGTTAGTCCCCGTGTACTCGTTTCTCCCCTTCGAGCTGATATAGATAGGGGCCGGGTCCGTAGCCTCGTCTTCCCCCGGCTCATACGATAGCATGGCTGTACTTCCTGGACACTGCACTGGTGAAGTTGTCCGTCATCGTCTTCTACCTCCGCATTTTCCCCACTGTCGCTGTACAGAGGCTACTCTGGGGCACGTTCGCTGTGACGTGCATCTGGGGTGCGACATTTATCTTCGTGGCTGTATTCTAGTGCCGACCTATCGATCACTTCTGGAAGCACTGGGATGGGATGCATCAGGGCTCCTGTGTGGATGCGAATGCCGTGGCCTGGGCCAGCGCTGCGACGAACATTGCCCTCGACCTATGGCTCCTGGCGGTGCCGCTCTGGCAGCTGCGCACTCTGCGGCTCCATCGGAAGAAAAAGATTGGCGTAGGCCTGATGTTCTGCGTTGGGATCTTGTGAGTCGTCCGTGTAGACTCGGACGGCTTGTCGCTGACACGATTGCGCAGCGTCACGGTCGTGAGTGCCCTTCGGCTTCAATCCCTCGTCACCTTCGCGAAGACCTCGCTGCCTTTGGCGACCAAGCTTTCTCTAACGTGTTCCAGCTCTACTGTCACCAGTGCGTGGCGACAAAGCGCCGGCGGAGGGTGAAACAGTCCTGGATCAGACAGTATAACTGAGATGACAAGATATGCCAAATATGCCTCGGGGGCGGGCTCACGTGCTCTCCAGCCTTTACACCCTGCGGCCACTGCTATTGCGAGAGTTGCCTAATGCTATCGCTCGACTCAGGCAATGGGTGTCCAAAGTGTAGGGCTGCGTTCCCCCGGAGTGAGATACTCAAGGGCGATTATGTGCTTGTTCATGTGCTATAGGGACAGGAGCGTAGGGAAGCGGTTGATCCCTCTTTTCGAGTTATCCGGACCTTGTGTGCACCGTATCGCGGTGCAATCTAGGGCCGTGGTGATAACCGTATCTCATTCGTGAAGTACGCTGTCTGCACGGGCCGAATCACAGGCGCAGGTGGTCCGGCTACATCTAGCTCGGCCAATCGTTCAGCATCTTATGATACGTACCGTATTCATCTGTGACTCTAGTAATCCTCCGACCGGATGACCCCCGCTGCAATGTGGGTGAACGAAAGCAAGAAAGGGCCACATCTAAAGGAGCACAGTCAGACAATCTGAACCCAGTTTCGCCGTGAAAAGAATCCACTATACTGTTTTCGTGGGCCATTACCACAGCTGTCCGCGTGGTTGCCCCCTTATGGTGAGATCTGCAGCGAACGGACGCAAGGCAGGATGTGGCCGGTTGGGACTTGACCCTACCCCTACCGGCCGGAAAAGCCGTTTCATCCCACAGCCCCACGATGAGCGGTGTCCGCATCGGGTTTCCTCAAGCATCAGTGAATGATTGGAAGTGCCCGAGCTTCATGGAAGTGGTGGTCCACAACAAGCACGCAGGCACCGACGACCTTCTGGACGAGGGAGAATGCGGCACGTTTCGGTCACCAGGCTCGATCTTAACTAAGTCCAAGGAGGCTGGGAGCTTCCAGCGGCGGCCGATTGCTTACAAAGTGGCCGTTGACTATGAAGAATGCTGAAATATCCGATCGTCGACTCACTGATGACATGTCCGCTCATTGTCCGCATCAGCCTGCTTCCTTGTACCAAGACCGCGCGTCATACTCAAGGAGCGGCCATAAACGGATGGACCCAGGGAGCACACCCCGGGGCATTTTGCTTGATACTATTTAATTCTGGTCAGGCTTGCGACTTGCCATTGTCTGTCTAGCCAGACTATATAGGGCCGGTCTATGAGCGACGACAATTCTCCACCTAAAAACCCACGCAATGAGTAGTTTCTTGCCTGGTCGGCTTCTAAGCCTTGCCGAATTTGATGCAGGCGTCTAATTGCTTAAAAAGCGGAAAAAGTCTCTGCGCCGCGGTCGTTCCCTAGCGTATGGGATAAGGTACACAGTCGAGCAGTCCGACTTCATTATCTATGCCCGTTACGAGATAAAGTGGTCTTGGAATAAAGTTAGAGACGCCTTTGCGATGACCTTCCGGTAGGAACGAACTATTCCTTGCCTCTAAGGATGCTACTACCGGACTAATATGTATATCCCTTTATGGGACGCCGAGGGTTTCCTTCTCTTCGGTAAGAGAGACGTTACGAAACCTTTGTAATTTAATCTCAAAGGCGCGTAAGCGCCGCCGGATGAAGACGTCGGTCTCGCACGTCGGTATCCGGAGAGGGCTGCCTTGTATAGCTGGGTTTATCCTTCGGTGTAAAGCTAGGCGCGCGCTTGGGGTATGTTTAGCGGTGCCGAACTATAAAGTTTTCGCTGACTTCCTTTAGCGATAAAACGACGAGAATAGCTACGGGAACGCGGATAAAGACGGGAGGATGCCTTGAAATCTAGTGGAGCTGCGAAGCCTAAATACCCAGACACCCTTCCGTTGTAATACTATTAGATGCCAGATCTCGTGAGTGCCGTTGTACTACTTGAGGCCTCAGGTATGATGGAGAGCGGAGAGGACCCGCGACCTAGGCGGATGATAATATCCACCGGAGGATGTCGATATAGTTGCTGCCTGCTGCCCTGCTGCTGCGCCAAAGCTTATCTGCTATAATGATTGAAGTATCTACTAGTCCTCTGTCTTGACCTTTCTTTAGCCTATGGTATTGCCTGTACTCGTACCCCTCTGAGTATTGGCTAGTAGGTGGGTATAAATGTAAGTCTATGCCTACTTTGCTGAGTGACCTTCTCTCATTTATCGTCTATCTTGAACTACAAACGACGACCCCGAGATATTCGAGGGATTATAGTTATCCCTATGCTGTCTATTAACCACGAGGCAACCTTAGGCTCCGAGAACTCAGAGAGTAGCTGGGATGTTTATCTTATATTTGACTTAGATCTGAGTTATCTTAACGACTATGGAAAGCTTTAAGGCTAACTTTTCCCTAGCAATATCAAGATCAGTAACGTCCCGGTAATCTTCATATAGACTAAAAGAGCGCACGAACTAGAAAAAAAGATCTATCTTCGAGCAGCGACTTAAGTTAAAAGGTTCTTCGTCGGCTCGCTTCTTGACACGCATCACTGCTTACAGGGCATACAAGGATATGGCGACTGGCTGGGTAGGTGTATGCGCACTCTTTACCATGCTCCATAGGTTTAAGTTGAGATTGAAATCCTGCGAGAAGAAATCCATGTAAGTTATACTCTGATGTTACTACGGTTTACAAGCACTGAGACGTGGTGAGGCTGGATGGGATTGGTTTAAAGAGATGGAGGATTTTTAATGACTACGCCTAAGCCGTTGCGCCATGTGCAAAAAGATCAGGCGTTGATCGAATGACGAGCGATCAATTCAGGCGTAATAGCTGCATATAGGGGGTAGACTGGACCGTAACACACTTGCTCAAGTACCCATCCAAGACCCAGGGACCGTCTAGATATCATGTCCGATCAGTCCACCAATCGAGGCGCTCTCATGTCGTCCAAGTGCCCGGCCCAGATCAGCTACTTACCTTGTGGCCTGGTTGATTACAGCCACAACCCTCCGATCAACTGCTACTTTGCCGATGGTGGCGGTGGGCTGCATGGTCCACTTTTGCCGCTTCGATACGTGACATGGTACTGAGAGAATACTCATCTATTCACGATAGTTACCATCTATAATAGAATACCCTGTAAAATACGACACACATCCAAACCAAGAGGTCGAGTTAGATTATCTTACGCCCCGTAGCACGAGAACTCGATAAGAAGAGCAAACTTATCTTTCACACTACCTCGATTTAAGGGATCAATAACCTCGCATTCCTAAAGCTTCCCGTCACCCAAATCAATATATGGCATGAAAGGGCAGAGGTTTCGAATAGGTGAGATCTCACAGACGGCTCCTGGTGGAAGTAGAAGACAGCTATGATTTTGTCGATAATGGTTACCGTTTATAGCGTCGTTTGTCCTTCGGGAATTTCCTTGAATAGGGCATATCCTAACGTGAGGGGTAGGGTGGTCTGAGCCATCAGGGAAGTCTGCCCATACAACCCTAATATTGTTGAGATTGGGCTTCGTCGATCTCCTCCACGCCACGCTTTGTGTAGGCTGGACGTCTCCAGTTGTCGGGCAGGCAGTTGGTCGCAGGTTGCTTCTGTCGGGCCATGTTTAGGCTTATTAGTTTCATAGCAGGGAGCTGCTCCGACCGGGTGACGTCTTCTCTCGTCGTCTTCCTAGCTTCTTCCTTTGCCTTCTGTATTAGCTCGTTCTCGCTACTCGCAGGTGACCATTTGATTCTGGTTCTACCCATGATTGATGTCCTTCCAGTGTGGCAGCCATAATTGACCATCACACAAGACTTGAGACGAGAGGGTGTGGCGGCTCCGCCATTATTGCGGGTACTTGCCTGGGGATATCTTGCCGTGTGGCAGCCATCACACGAGACTAGAATTGAGAGGGTGTGATGGCTCGGCAAGAACAAACACCCCCTTACCTCAATAGGCAAGCCGGGTAGCAGCGTCGGCCAGCACTTCCGTGAGGGTGTGGACGCTGCATGAGACCCCTGTTGCTCGTCGTTGCACACGCGTGTGAGCCATCAGAATCACTAGCGCTGCAGGTATCTATCTGCCTATCTACATAGGGGACCCCGTGTACGGTGGGATATTAGATGAACAACTGCCAACTGGTTCAATGCACAAATACACACACGCACCTTCGCAATGGTCTTAATTTTTTAGATACCGCCACGCATAAATATTAATGATTATATAGATTTAATTAATCAAGGCCTCTCAGCGACTTAGTTACTTTAATTTCTGAGTAATACAAGCGATAGTGACGGTAGCAGGGCTTTGTCAATTAGAGCAGCCCTACGGTTTGCTAACAGCCCGCCGATATAGTCTTCGAAGATGATGTTTTGGCTCTACCACCACATTCACGGCTAGCGACCGCCACACGCCTTATGCATAATATAAATACTATTATCGCGAAGCCTGTAATTATTAAAATACTAGCTTTACGCCCGGAAAAGCTATAGTAATCTTATCGCCCTCTAGGTCGCTTTTATCCCGAAATAGCGACGCTGAGCTAGGTAAAGCCCCGGCGATCTCGTTACCCGCTAGGTTATTCTTATTCCGACTATTAAATACTAATAGCTCCTATATTATCTATTTACAGTCTAATACTAGCGATACGCTAGCGTTATCTAGCATATTACGGCTAACGAACGATTCGTATTCCCTTATACCCTTATTACCGGAGTAATAACGCTCTATAGCTAGTAGTATATCGTTAACTACGTGGTTCTCTAGGCCGCCTCCTTACGTAAATATATATATAATAAAGAAGTTAATTAGTAGCGATACTTAATTCCGTAGATTAAGAGATAGACTAACGTCTATCCCTGTATACCGGAAAACCCTACGTGCCGACCCTACGTGCCGGAAAATACGATAGGTACTTTAACTTCGAATAAGCTAAAATTCCCATATATCGGGATATCTCTTAAAATTTAATATAACTAACACGATTTTCTATCCTTTTTAAAATGTATTAGAGCTCTCTGAATTGAAAATAACCTTGTGGTTATTGTCTTTGCGCTTAATTTATTAAACGCCTCCTTTACGTGTAAGAGAGAGTTCTGTCTATATGCTTCCACTATTACGCTCTTATCGCTTATAAAATTAATAAAAATATGAAATCTAAGCTTTAGAGCCTTGATAATGCACTAGTAATCGTTACGAGCCTTGTGACTGCTGTGCTATCCGGATCTTAATGAAATCGCGACGTGGAATAGTACCTCGAATTAAAGTAAGTAATAAATTTAGTTAGTGCGAAATAACTCTCACACAGGGTACTAGAAAGAAAGGAAGTTCTAGAAAACATAAATTTACGTTAGCAATATTGCTAGGAGACGACTTAATGCGGAAGCTCTGATAGGTTCGATGTGTTTGGGTTGTGTGAGTCCAGTTCATGGCGACCCCAGGAACCCGGACCTTGGTTGACACCAAGTTCCGCCGTGGGTTTCTCCGCTTGTCCAATCTCGTGAGCACTTGGGCCATGTCCATCGTTTTCCCGGTACATGTGCCTAGGATTCGTCGCCGCCGCCGCAACATACCCATCCTTCTCATGAACACTGTTTGGAGGCACGTACGGCTCCATTGCAGCAGCCTTCTGTCCAGACTCCTCCGCAAACGTTGATTTGGCCTTCTTGGACTTGTACCTCCGCCAATAGAAAACCGCTCCCAGAACAGCCGCGAGCAAGACGCATGCGCTGACCACGATTCCCGCCACCGCCCCCTTTGACAATCCGCCGTCCCCAGAATCGGATATGACGGTAACCGTCACAGCAGAGTCGTCGTCGGTGGGGGAAACAGATTGATCGCCAGTAGTGGAAGACTCAAGGTTTGGGAGGGGAGCCGTCTCGAGGATTGCGAGGTCGGAAACCTGCCATCTGATCTCCCACGCCGGCGCTTTTGACCCAATTGGAATATCGTCGCTCATCCCCGTCGTGCTCGCAAACTTTGCTTCAATTACCTGCCAAGTCCCGGACGAAGAGTTCCCATCTTCCCAGCAGAGCCACGAACTATTCACGCCGTCAGACCCGTAAACAACACCAGCAAGCTGCGTGAGCTTCCAGAACGAAGGGGGCCTACCTCGGTACGCATAAGCCGGCAGTTTCACTCTCCCGCAGTGTGTTGTCGTTGAGCCGAATCGTCGTTCCGACATACGTGCATCCAACGGTGGATCCATGCGGGCATACGCCAGGGGAATAATACCCTCCGTGATCCCAAGCATTAGAGTATCCGGGAGGGGTACATATGTCATAGTTTGGGTTGTCGATGATGAAAGTCGATGCACAGACGGATGGTGCTGTCCATACAGTGGTTAATGGAACCGCCGCCGCGACCCCGGCGCCGCGAACATCCTGGGTGTTGTCGGTCAATGTCGTTTGCAAAGCCATTATGGTTTCACTACCGAGGTTCACTGGACGGCGAAATGGTAGGTAAGGCGGGCACTTGGTTTTTTTTAAATATCGCCCACCTGGTGTCCGGAGTACCCCGTATCTTACGCTAGCACTTATCGAACCACGCTAGTAACACGCTATTGATTTCAGCTCCATACATGTAGCGTCCCGTGACCACCCTAGCGAAACGGGCATACCGAAATAAATAAGTACTCCCAAAAGTACGAGGGCCGTATCGCCGACACAAAGGGCGGACGCTCGAGCGGCCGCGCGGGGCAGCTAGATGGCTTCCCATTTTGCCAGATTTAGGAGATGGCGTAACCAAAACTGCACTTTGATGAGATTTTGGCGATGTTGCAACACGGCCAAACCATTCTGATATTAGTACCATGCTGGATCTTGGCAAGTCATTGCGCTGAGGCGGCTGACTTGATATTTTGGTTGTAATTGCACTTTTTGGTTACATTGGGCCGGTTACATGGCGCCCATGCTTGTCTCAGCCTGGCCATCGTCGGTGTTTCTATCCTGGTATATCGCATGACCAGGAGCAGTAGGTCTTTCGTTCCACAAATTTGGCTGGCTAGGTGTAGCTGACCCGATGATCACGGTATGAATCAGTAGTCTGTCTCAGAAAGACCGTGGTTTTATTTACACAGCGAGATTTGATCTTGTGAAATTGAGTGCTTCGTCCGAAATGCGGGCGACACCAATCGGATCGGGGTGAGGTCTGTATTCCTGTATGGTACCACCTTCCTGCAAATCCCGACGCGCTAGCTACAGAATACTCCGTGGCAGCGGTTACGTGGATTATGATGGTCGCCGAGGTCGTTGAACTCAGGGGCTCCGATCGGCCTTGCTTTTGTTTCGAACACGTTCAGGTCGGCTGAAGTGATCTGAGGTACTACTCTCTTGCTGCTATCGTGCTGAAACGACTTGACTTTGCTAAAACATGTCGCGTCCTTGGGGTCAGCTGCTGTGCTCGCTGGGCTGCACACCATGGTAGCCGGTATCCGTGATGTTTATGAATTCGTGCCACCGAAGGACGACTTAGCCCTTGGTAGCCTAGCGTTGGGCTGGCTAGTTACTTTAGTAAAGGAAGGCTCGGGCTACCGTTCTCGAAACCAGGCTGCAAGCTAAGTTACTATCGAAACTAAGAGCTAGCCGGACAACAGTGACCGGGCCTTAGTTTCTAACTAGGAGAAAAAGTTTCCGCAGACTTGATTAACCGAGTAAAAGGGCTAGAAATAAGTAGTTATAAAAGGTATACTTAAAGCGGAGAGTATACTCTCCGAGCTATTTTACCGATCCTTATACTTAAATTAAAGTCTAGTGAATTAATAGTTCTAGTGAAAGTAATGTTTTATAACCGTTAGACTTAATAATATATCGGAGAACCCGATCTAAGATTAATCTAACCCCGGATCGTCCTATCTAAGAGGTGGATTTAAAATCGTCTTAAAAGCTTAAATATAATACTTACGAATCCTTACCCCGAGTTAAGGTTATCTAAAAAGGAAGGTTTCTAGTACCTATTTCGACCTTACTATATACTTAAGACTGTACTTTATATCTATAGTATCCTTATAAGGCAGGGTTTCTAATACGCTATAGTATTTTAGACTACTATCCTATACCTTACTTAATAAATAATATCGATCTAAGAGAGGCGCCTAGGCTTTCCTTCGGTATTATTATAACTAAGTCCTAAAAGTAATATAATATCGTAGGGTTTAATAACTATTATATTCTGATCGAGCAAACTCCCCATGCCTCACGGCAGTAATGCATCATGTCTCGAAGACTCATTCACCACATGCAACACCGCAAGCATCGCGGCGAGGCAGGCTAAGCCCCCGATTGGCGGCACACGCGCTTGTTGCTGGGCTGTGCTTTTTTTGTGTAACGTGAATCAGGCTGGCAAGACACCCCCGCTCTGCCTCGATTGATCTGCTCCATCACTGATTTCTACAAATACGAGGAACGGACAATCCCTTCGCAGAAGCACAGTCGAATAGATCCTTGAGACATTTTTGGGTTGCATCATCGCAAACTCCCGGCATGGCCACATGCCCCGGCAGCGACCGACCGCCTCGCCCTAACTCGCGCAACGATTTCCACATTGCCATCCTCTGCGCCATACCACTCGAAGCTGATGCTGTCGATGCTGTCTTCGACTTCCACTGGGACGATGACAGGCTGTCGTTCAACAAGACACCTGGCGACCCCAACGCTTATTCGACGGGTGTTATCGGTCGCCATAACGTCGTTCTGTCACATATGCCGGGTATAGGCGTAGCCAGCGCCGCATCCGTCGCGAGCGCTTGCAAAACGAGCTTTCCCAACATCAGTCTCGGGCTCGTCGTCGGAATCTGTGGGGTCGTTCCAGGCAGTGGTGACGAGGAGAGAGTACTGGGCGACATCATCATTAGTGAAGGCGTGGTGCAATACGATTTCGGACGGCAGATCGATGGGCACTTCGAGCGCAAAAGTACCCTCCTGGATAGCTTTGGGAGACCTCCAGCCGATGTTCGAGCCGTGCTGGCGAAATTGAGAGGCTTACGAGGCCGGGAGCAGCTTGAGAAGCGCACAGCCAGTCACCTGAGCATGCTTCAACAAAGACCGAAGCTATGCGCCGTGTACCCCGGCAAGGCACACGACAGGCTGTTTGAGCCCGAGTACAAGCACCAGGATGATGGCAATACGTGTGATGAGCTTGGCTGCGACGGTCATTTTGTGACACGTCACCGCCTACTAGCCCACCTGGCCGACCCGAGTCCCACGGTGCACTTTGGGCTTATTGCCTCTGGAAACTCTGTGATGAGATCGGGAAGAGACCGCGACAGGGTTGCCAAGAAAGAAGACGTGATCGCATTCGAGATGGAGGGCGCTGGCGCGTGGGACAGCTTCCCGTGCGTGGTGTTGAAGGGGGCATGTGACTACGCCGACAACCACAAGAATAAGTTATGGCAGCGATATGCTGCGGCTGCAGCAGCAGCATGCACGAAAGGCTTCCTTCAAGAATGGGTGCCGACTGAAAGTGCGTAATTGAGGGTTTATTTGAGTTCACGAGCTAACTTAAGTTAGTCGTGACCCAGACAAGTATGGGTCCATGGTGTATGTGATGATTCGTCTCGTCGGCGTTGTGTACTAATCGACCATTAGTTCTGGTTCCGTACCCCGAGAACGAAGGGTTTGTGCAGAGAGTCTCCCACCTCAGGACCCTTACTTCACAGCTTGGCTTTGGCACCAATGTGGCGAAGTCGAGGTCGAGAGTGGCTCTATATGGTCTTGGAGGTGTTGGGTAAGCGATCCACCTAAAAATGAAGAGACCAGTGCCTCATCAATGGGTTGGAAAAACGCAAATCGCGCTGTCGTACGTATACTGGCTACAGAATACATGCCCCGAAGTGTCAGTGTTCTGGGTCCATGCAAGCAGCGCTGAACGATTCTTGGACAGCTATACGTTCATCGCCCGAGACTGTAAAATCCCGGGATACGACGACCCCAATGCGGATACACTGTCCTTGGTAAGAACCTGGTTGGAGAGGACGTATCGGGGTCGATGGCTCATGGTAATCGACAATGCGGACGATACCGAGCTCTTCTTCCAGACACTGCAGCAGGACAATACGCACCCTTCAGCTCCTGCAATTGGAGCAGGTCAGCTGGGCCGCTTCGTACCGATGTGTCCGCATGGGTCGGTTCTTATCACCAGCCGAAACAAGCAGACAGCAAGTCGGCTGGCGCCTGGCAAGCCCCCAATAGGGGTAGGGAGTATGACGGACATGGAAGCCTTACAGCTTGTCCGTGTTGCCACGGGGGATGACGAACTTCTAATCGAGACTACAACACCGTTGGCGGCTCGGCTAGAACATATACCGCTCGCACTTGCGCAAGCAACGGCCTTTATCGAAGAGAATAGCACAACCATTGATGACTACATACAGCTGCTAGATGAGAGCGATGAAGGCTTGATAGATCGCCTGAGCGAGCCTTTTGAAGCGTTCGGAGGGGGGTCCGATACCCCACATGCCGTGACGGCGACTTGGATCATATCATTTGAGCAGATCGAAAAGCAGCACGCTTTTGCAAGCTCGGTGCTTTCTATGGTCAGCCTCTTAGATCGGCAGAGTATACCAGAAAGCTTTTTGAAGGATTATTACGTCCTTGCGCGGCCTGCTCAACCAACGGAGGGAAGCGATTTGGCGGCGGTGGCCAAAGCACTGGGTACTCTGCAGGCGTTCTCCTTCATATCAAAGGGAAAGGACAAGACCGTCGATATGCATCGTTTGGTCCAGCTTGTGACGCGCAAATGGCTTGTCATGAGAGGGAAAATGGGACACTTCGCACAGGGTGCGCTTGAAGTGGTATCCAATGCCTTTCCGTACGGTGGATTCGAGAACCGAGATCTGTGTCTGCAGTATTTGCCGCATGCCAATGCTGTATTGGCAACGAAGAACAAGAAAGAAGGGGATGCGGAGTTAAAGATGGCGTCCCTTCTTCACAAAATGAGCGGGATGTCCCTGTTTCAAGGCCACTGGGACATTGCCGAGAAATACCTTGATGAAGCTGTTGATACGAGACAACTGGTGCTGGGCGAGGAGCATCCGGATACACTATCCAGCATGACCAACCTAGCGTCGACATACAGCAGCCAGGGAAGATGGACAGAGGCAGAGTCGCTACAGGTGCAGGTGATGGAGACGAGACAACGGGTACTGGGCGAAGAGCATCCGGATGCACTAATCAGTAAGGCCAACCTGGCGTCGACATACTGGAACCAGGGCCGATGGACAGAGGCAGAGTCGCTAGAGCTGCAGGTGATGGAGACAACACAGCGGGTGCTGGGCGAGGAGCATCCGGATAATTTCCAAAGCCCTTCTTTTCACAGCCTTCGATATCCTACCGTGACGGCATGGCAGGGGTGCATTGCTCCCAGATTGTGGTGGCGTTAGGATGGTTGTTTACGTCGGCCCTGAGTCTAGTCTCATGGTAAGTTGTGCTCGAAACGCGACTATCGGCCCTCGAAGCACACAAAGCTAGTGAGGTTCGCGGCTGTTCGAGCATGACGCAAAGCTACCGGCATAATTATCATTCTTGTCCATTTTCAAAGCATGCTCGAGGTACTGTTTCACTGTGACTGATCTCGCGCGATGCTACGGCATGCTACATGGAAGCGCGACTTTGCAAAGCGTCTATAGTCATGCCGTATGAAGCTGTGCGGATACTAGGTAAATCTGCCTGATAACCACCCATAGTATCAAACAGGCTGAAAATCAAGATCTTGTAACTTGAACCCCCTTGAAAGAAATACGCGAAGAGAAAGGCGGACCTCGTCACGCAACGCTCCCTTGGCCGAGACTAAACGCTGTTAGCAAAGCTACTATGCAGGGCCGAGGATTAGAATTGACTCGCTAACTGCCAGGGTCCGCTCTTTTTTAACCATACCATGATTCCTTATACCGGTTCGGGATGTGTCTAGCGCCGAGCTTTCCTACACCGCGTCGGTGGTCGTCCGGCCCTCTGACACCTGCTGTTCTCTTAAATTAGCTTCTGCGCTGAGGATCTCCCAGACGTTAGGCACCCCTGGGTGGATCGTGAAGCGTCCGTGGCTCGAGGTCTCTGTTTCTATTTCAATGCCGTTGTAAATAGACATATAGAAGATCTGCTAGTAAGGCGTCTGTCAGCTGCTTTCCTCGAATATGTGGTCAACGTACATAGCTTTCTCCTGCGCCGTCTGCGTGAAATAGATCATTGATGGTCGGCGTGACAGCCTGCCGTGCGTCTGCAGTAGTCAGCGAGGCACCTAACGTCACAGCACGCCTCATACCAATATTGTTGACATGCTGGCGCTTCTGTATTTTCGTTGCCGTGAAGAAGAGGGTGGGCAGACCCAGCGGACGGGTAGATGCCGAGAAAAGCCCTGAGCGGCGCCTGGGTTCGCATGGTGGGTGTAGTACATGGGCTGTCCCTCAGCGCTCGTGGTGAAGGACTGCCAGTGTTGCTGATACAAGCCGTTCCCATAATCTCCGTAGACTGACGATCGCCGAGAGGCATCGTGGGCGCTCGGTATCATGTTGACATTGATGGCCGACGATGGTGGCCCCAAGTTCGTTGGCCCATTCACTGCCACACTGCCATCCATCAGAGAGTGACCCACACCTGGACCTGGACCAGCATCAGCATGCATGCCATTATGCGGCTGAACCTGGTGCGAGTTCCGCATTGGTAGCTCGTGAAGCATCTGTCCGCCTGGAGGCATTGCAGCTGTGGAGGGGCTGGGTCCAGCAGTCGACGTCTGCAGGTAGGGTTGGGCTGCAGTGACCCGCGTCGAGTCCAGTGGTTTGCCGTCGTCATCTTCTCTCGCAAAGGAATTAGAACTGTTGTCGTTCTCCGAAGCCTGGTCTCCGTAACGATCGCCTCTGCACAAAACGTAGACTTCGGTGTGGCCATCTGCGGAGAGGATCAGCATACAATACGTCAAACGCCAAAGGGGCCTCCTCTTACCAATCGCGCCGGCCTTGTATCTTTCTTGCTGCTTGGCGACCTTGAAGATCTCATTGATATACGATTTCTTGCTGGCATTGGTGGCGTTTTCGGCATAAAACCCAGACAATGCCTCGTTTGTGCATTCCTCTAGTTTTTTGACGTCCAGCTGCAGCTTTTGCAGCCCAGGATGCTGTTTCTCGGGTGGCTCTGTCACAAGATTGATGATGTGATTAAGGAGATGGACACGCTCTGCTTTTCGTTAGCGCTGACATGAAGGCGCATTTCCACCCAAGACTCACCACGCTTGTACGAATGGTCGGGTTCTTTGTGCCGGACCTTGTGTTCCTTCTCGCTGCCCCATGGCTTCGGCCACCAACTCGGTGCCTTTTCGTCGGATCCTGTGTAAGGGTGGGTTGACTGCTTCTTCGGCTCTACCGCCTTGATCCAGGCCTTGGCAATGAGCTTGCATGCAGACTGCTGGGAATTCTTGAACCTTTCCTCATAGAATTTCCAAAGCTCGTCGGACTTTTGAATCTGTATACGCCGCCGGCGCATCATCTGGTCCTCCTCTTCAGGTTCCGGGGGTGCACGAGGTACAGCACGTGGTCGCTTCGTGGGCCGCGAGTGATCATCTCCGCCATCGTCGAGTCCAGTGAGACGTGAACGACTGGGGGGATATCGAGCAGTGGCGTAACCAGCCCGCGAGTAAGCGTTCCCCTCGGGCACTGGCATGTTCAACTGGGTATCTGAATGAATCCACGGTTAGAAACAGCTTGCCGCCAAGAGCTATCCAAGCGGAACTTACCAAGCTCAAAGTTGTTACTGAGTTGTTGGTATCTTTGCCGGTTAAAAAACTCAGCTTCCATAGCATCCAAGTTGCGTCCGGGAGTGCTGAATGTGGAAACAGTTCCATCATCCTTCATGACCGCAAGGAAGTTCACCTTGCTCGAGATACCACAATGCGTACTAAGCCCATTCTCGATAGACTAGAAGACTAAAGTTAGAACGCCAGTACTAGCTAGTATAGCGACAGGTTTACCTACCATGCATCGGTTGCCTTCCGGCGCCTCGGGGTACCGCCTCTGCAAGGCCTCCCGCCCTTGATGAGCCGGCCACGGTTGACGCGGAGGTAACGCCTCTCGAGACCAGTCTTGCACCATAGCTTGGATGGCGAGGGCGAATCCGAATTCTCCAGATCAAGTGCCTGTCCAGGCCAACCAGGTTGATGGTGCGCGCCACCGTGCTGCGAGGCACACGGGGCGAACTGCTCAAAGAGCAACCAGAGGGTGGATAAAGGTGGGCTGCGAATGAGTAAGCTCGATGGGTAGCTCTCGGTGAAGACGAAGACGGCGATCTTCTTCGTCTGATAACGTGCCAGGTCAGAAAACAGAACAGTTCCCACACACAACCACCAGAAGATAGGAAAAAAACACATCGACGACGGTGCTGTGCAGATGGAGGAGAGAACTGACCAGGAGGAAGCCTGCCCCGTGACAAAAGGCTATGTGTGTCAGGAAGCGTGCGTGGTTTAGGCACCGTGGGTATGCAACGTTTATGGCTTGCCAATTGACATGGCAATAGACACTAGCGTGTGCTTTCGGAATCGGCGTGTGATTTGTTGCTAGGTCGCGGAGATGATGTTTGTGTGCGAGGGTGGCTGGATGAAAGAGGATCTGCTGCCTCTCGAGTGCTGCAGCTCACAGTGACGATGTGACCGTGCGACAGCGGGCAAACAACGTCCAGTGTCGACTGCGATGTGCAGACGTCCCTACTGGTACAGTGCGATAGAACGACAGGAAGAGCTGTGTCGATAAATATATGCTTCGTGATCAGCCGGATCAAACGTCTTGAGTGGTGGCCTGGTGTAGATCTGCCGACTGCTCATCTGGGCAGGTATATCCCATGTGAATCGACAGTAGAAAAGGAATGAGGATAGTCGTGCCAGGATGGCTGTTGAGACAGATACGGCAAAGGCAATCCGCTCCGTGGCCACCACAGAGTGCTGATTCAACAGTGAGTACGAGAATAAGATTCTGGTCCCAAGGAGTGAAATGACAGAGTAAGTATCAAGGAACCTGGGGGCATGCGTGTCGCAGCGTCGCTAGCACTCGCGGCAAGTTTTGTAGCATGAGCAAACGACAGGTAGCTGAGTAGCTAAACTGGGGCCTGTCTGCTTGCTCAAAGTTAGACCCCAATGAGGCGGAGCCCCCTCAGCGAACAGTGGGAACGTACGTCGGGCAAGAGGCGAGCACCGGTTGACTGGGCCCGGCAGAGTGTTGTCGACGCCTCAAGCTGGACGGGAAGGGGTTTGCGATAGACCCGTCGATGGGAGTACAGATATCCGTAGTAGGTATGTCCAAACCCCCGACCCCGGCAGTGGAGGTGGTGGCTGTTTATCAACCAGAATGCTTGTTGAATTCAGTCAGCGATGCTGGCTCACGCGGGAGTCGATGCCACTGTGTCACCCGAAGGCAAGAGTACTGCTCCTTTGCGGGAACCGGGAGAACGTTTGTTGGCCTATTCGAGACTCCTTGCAAGTCACGAAGCTTGGGGCATGAGTTTACTACTATCAGAAGAAAGGAGACATGCATCAGGCAGAGCCGATCTCCACGCAATGACCTAAAACCCTCCACGCGCAATTACGGGGATTGCTGGCCATTTTGAGCGGGCCTGTCCACAGTCAGGGACATGGACCCTGGTATCCGAGCGTACGGTACTAAAAATTTAGCCCACGCAACCGAAGGCATGTTTGAGGGTCGCCCCTCGCATGACCTCGCCTCCCCCGCGGCAAATTGATGACCGTGTATGATTTTCTCCTTTCCGCCGTACTTGCGAAGCCCATCCGCGCAGGCATGCTCAGCCACACAGCAGGAATCCTACATGCAACCCCCCGTCAACTATCTTGGCCCGCTGCCTGTTAGCCCTGTCGCGGAGTGGGCGGATAGCCAGCCACTGGCTCCACTCTTTTGTCGTGTCGAGTCTAGCCTAAGGAGGGCCACAAGTTCGGAGTAGTAATTAGCCAATTATAGCCCGGAGCTGCTGCTGTCACCTCGACAACTAACGAAAGGCGGGTGCACCTCCATGTTACTTATACAGGCAGATGCAAATGGACATATATCTTGGTAAAGTTTCACCGTCAATTAGAAACCAGACTCCTTCACTCAATACTACCCTCACCTCAATTCCAGAATTGCTTTCGTCACTGCCTCCTCGAGGTGTCTCCTCAAGATAGAAGCGCCGTCTCTTCCATCCTCAGTGCACCCAACACTGTATCGATTTTGAGGAACACTGACCATCTTCATGTATGGAAAGGCTGGATGATGCTAGAAATGAAGACCTGCTGCACCGAACGAACCCCGATCGGCCTGCGCGTCGTCACCCCAAGTCCACAGGGCTACCGCCTTGAGCACATCCCCTTGCGACAGCTTGAGGGATTTTGTGGGACACTCGATCAGAACATCAATCAATCAACACAATAAGGCCTTATGACACGTAGCTTCCCTCATGATATTTTCTTCTATTGATTTTGCTTTTCATTAACCTGAGACGCGCCTGCTACCCGTGACGCGTCTTAATTCAAACCCATGCTAAATTGAGGGGCCTTGGCTTTTCCACCCAATTAAATTAACCCAACGTCAACGCATTTGACCACCTGCTTTCATTAGCGCGAAATTGTTAACTAACTATGGAGGTTTTCAATGAATTTGACTCAAGTGCATCGCCGCATTAATGCTAGGGCAGACGGAGGGTCTGGTATAGATTGCATGCTAGAGCGAGCGGCGATGACCACTTTCACGCTTTACTTCCAGACCGCCCACGGCAACCCGCGGTGCTCCTCACGACGTGGCCCCTCCACCTACCGAGGACACGATCCTCCTGGTGCGCGCACGAGCCTCGGAGGGGCAGCGCCGCCGACGCTGCGATAATACCGAGCGGCCGTTTATAGAACCGCTGAGGCCATCCCGTGTGCCTTAACCAAGGCGTTGTCTCGCTAGCGGCGATAGAAGACTGCTCCTCGTCTTCCCGCCACGCGCGCATCGCCTTCTGCTGTATCCGCCTGTCCTCGGCGACCTCGTGGCGGGAGGCGTTGCTAGCTGGAAGTACGACTGGGTGGTTGGGTAGGGCTGTGGCGGTGACGAAGACACCGGGAGAGACATAGTGCGTGGGAAGGGGATATAGAATAGTATATATGCATGAATCCGTAGAATGGGTGTAGTTACGAGAGGGGAAAGATAGATCGTTTTTTCGTATCGCTCCTTCTCTCACGCGTATGCTGATGCGATGAGGTCGGGATCTATCCTAGCGTGGTGTTGTGGGCTAAGCCCTGTTGGAACAACTTGGTAGCTCAGATTGAGTCTATCTAACGATAAGGTAGGAAAAGAGA
>NW_026251038.1:0-25771 GCF_022114955.1 Emericellopsis cladophorae
TGACTTTTAATCATTACGATGTAGGTTCGAATCTTGCAAGTTCTACTAGGGATATGCTGGAAAGGTATACAGGCTTCATTTAGGTTGAAGTGCAATGTGACATATAAGTTCAAATCTTATTATCCTTATTTACTCTTGAGTCGATTAATGGGCAGATCGTGAACTTTTGGTGTTCATAGTGAGTGTTCGAATCACTCCTCGAGAAGGTAGGTGTAGTTCAATCGGCAGAATGTCTATTTGTGGCATAGATGGTTCCTGGTTCAAATCCAGGTATTTACCCACGAGTTTGAATAGTTTAATGGTAAAACCTTAATCTCATACGTTAAAGATATAAGTTCGATTCTTTTTTCAAACTATGTTAGTACTTTCGATTATTTGAACTTTATTATCTAATGCCGTAAATAGTCGACGTGATATATCTATTTTATATAATAGAATAGCTATATTAATATTATTATATTGTATTATTAATGACGCATACTCACTGAGTATAATAACTAAAGGTGTAGGTATACACGGAGGTTTGTTATTAGTTAACAATATTACACAAATATTTCATATTTTTATTTATTTAACTAGTGCTATAATACTTACATTAACTAGTTTTTACCCTAGAAAAGTATGAGTACCTGAATACTCATCTTTTACAAATATAGTATTTAATAATTTTGTTTATTATAACACAAAAATTATTAATAAAATGGGGGAACAATTTAAAATTACAGAATATCCATTAATTATATTATTTATAGTTACAGGTGCTGTATTTTTAATGTCATCTAATGACTTGGTGTCTATTTTCTTATCTATAGAATTACAAAGTTATGGGTTATATATATTAAGTACGATATACAGAAATTCTGAATTATCTACTACTGGTGGTTTAATTTATTTCTTATTAGGAGGATTAAGTTCTTGTTTTATTTTATTAGGTACAGGTTTATTATATGCTAATTCAGGAAGTACAAGTTTAGATACTATATATATTATAACTAGTTTAAGTGATATAAATTGTACAGATTTATGATATAAACCTTATTATATTAATTTATCTTTAATAATATTTACTATTGGATTCCTATTTAAAGTAAGTGCAGCTCCTTTCCATTTCTGATCTCCAGATGTTTATGATGCTATACCTACAATAGTAACAACATTTGTAGCCATAGTAGCTAAAATATCTATATTTATATTATTATTACAATTAGTTTATTATGGAGGTGCTAGTTCTTGAACATCTATATTCTTGATAAGTTCTTTCTTTTCATTAATAATTGGGACAGTTGTAGGATTAACTCAATTTAGAATAAAAAGATTATTAGCTTATAGTACTATTTCTCATGTAGGATTTATATTATTAGCTTTAGGTATATCTAGTGTAGAATCAACTCAAGCCTTTTTATTTTATTTAACACAATATACTATAAGTAATTTAAATATATTCTTTATTTTACTAGCTATAGGGTATTCATTATATCGTTATACAAGTGAAAACAAAGAACATGAAGAATTACTAGATAAAAATAATTCTCCTATACAATTAATTAACCAATTAAAAGGTTACTTTTATATTAATCCTTTCTTAGCTTTAAGTTTAGCTATTACTATTTTCTCATTTGCAGGTATACCTCCTTTAGTAGGATTCTTTGGAAAACAAATGGTATTAAGTGCAGCATTAGATAAAGGATTAATATTCTTATCTTTAATAGCTATATTAACTAGTGTAATTGGAGGTGTATATTATCTAAGTATTGTAAAAGAAATGTTCTTCAGTGAATCTGAATATAAAATAAATACTTTATTATCTAAAATAAAAATAAAAGGAAGTATGGTTAGAAACGATAAAAAATTACAAAATGTAGATTTTGATTATAACAATATTACATTATCAAGTCCTATCTCATTTGTGATTTCTACTATTACATTAGTAATATTATTATTTTTATTTATGAACAAAGAATGGTTAAGCATGGGAACCGTATTGGTTCAAATTTTATTTAATGGATAGTATTTAATGAGTAGTATAACTTTTCTTTTTATATTTGTATCAATTTTAACTATGTTATTTTTAATAATTAATTTTGCTTTAGCTCCTCATAACCCTTACCAAGAAAAATATAGTATATTTGAATGTGGGTTTCATAGTTTCTTAGGTCAAAATAGAACACAATTCGGTGTAAAATTCTTTATTTTTGCATTAGTTTATTTATTATTAGATTTAGAAATTTTAATAATTTATCCGTTTGGTCTTAGTGGATACGAAAATGGAGTTTATGGATTAATAGTTGTATTAATTTTCATAGGTATAATCACTGCAGGTTTTGTATTTGAATTAGGTAAAAACGCGTTAAAAATAAAGAGTAGACAATCTAATACTCATTTTTATAAATCTTCTCAATTTATAAATACTTTTTTTGAAAAATCTTAGATTAGCATAGCTAGTGTAGTACGTAGCTAACCTATCTAGTATAGTGCGTAGTGCGTAGTACGTAGTATTCGCAATATTTTATTCTCGAGGTCAAGTAGCGAATAAAAAAAGAAATAATAAATATCTGGTACGTTTAATTTTTATAAAATTTAATTATGTTATTACAATCTTCTAAAGTTATTGGTGCAGGTTTAGCTACTATAGGATTAGCTGGAGCTGGTGTAGGTATTGGTGTAGTTTTTGGATGTTTAATCTTAGGTGTATCTAGAAACCCTTCTTTAAAAAACCAATTATTCTCTTACTCTATTTTAGGTTTCGCCTTCTCTGAAGCTACTGCTTTATTCGCCTTAATGATGGCTTTATTATTATTATATGTTATTTAATAATGTATATAACGAATAGATATGAGCTTAGGGTCTAATATTACTATGTGTAATATTTACTTAAAGCATAAGGGTATTAATTTAATGGTAAAATGAGATACTACGGATGTCTTCTTCATAGTTCGAATCTATGATACCCTGAGTGTAATTTTAAATTACACTGTCGAACAATTTGTCATAACATATATATATACAAATCATGAGTTTAACTTTAGTACTTTTTTTAATAGGAGTCTTAGGATTCGTATTTAATAGAAAAAATATAATATTAATGCTTATTTCAATCGAAATAATGTTGTTATCTATTACTTTTTTAATTTTAGTAAGTTCTATTAATTTAGACGATATTATAGGACAAACATACGCAATATATATAATAGTTGTTGCAGGAGCAGAATCTGCTATAGGTTTAGCCATTTTGGTTGCTTTTTATAGATTAAGAGGAAGTATCGCAATAGAATATAAATAATGTATTTAACTATAATAATATTACCATTATTAGGATCTATAGTGTCCGGTTTTTTTGGTAGAAAAGTCGGTGTAACAGGTAGTCGTATCTTAGGTTGTCTAAGTATATTTACAACTACTATTTTAGCTATAATAGCTTTTTGTGAAGTAGGATTTAATAATAATCCTGTTTCTATCAATTTATTTAAATGATTAGATAGTGAAACTTTTAACATAGGATGAAATTTCCAATTTGATAGCTTAACAGTTTCAATGCTTATACCTGTATTGATAATAAGTACATTAGTTCACTTTTATTCTATAGGTTATATGAGTCATGATCCTCACAATCAAAGATTTTTCAGTTATTTAAGTTTATTCACTTTTATGATGATTATACTAGTAACTGGAAATAATTATCTATTAATGTTTGTGGGATGAGAAGGTGTTGGAGTATGTTCATATCTATTAGTTAGTTTCTGATACACTAGAATAGCGGCTAATCAAAGTTCTTTAGCTGCTTTCTTAACAAACAGAGTTGGAGATGCTTTCTTAACAATGGGAATGTTTGTACTTTTATGATCTTTAGGTAACTTAGATTATAATACTGTATTCTCATTAGCACCATATTTAAATGAGGACATTATTACTATTATAGGTGTATGTCTATTAATAGGTGCTATGGCTAAAAGTTCTCAAGTAGGTTTACATATTTGATTACCTATGGCCATGGAGGGTCCTACTCCGGTATCTGCTTTAATACACGCTGCTACTATGGTAACGGCGGGTGTATATTTATTAATACGTTCATCTCCTTTAATAGAATATAATTCAACGGTATTATTAATTTGTTTATGATTAGGAGCCATAACTACAGTGTTTAGTTCATTAATTGGACTATTCCAACAAGATATTAAAAAAATTATAGCTTATTCTACTATGTCTCAATTAGGGATGATGGTTATAGCTATAGGTTTATCTTCATATAATGTAGCTATTTTTCATTTAATTAATCACGCTTTTTATAAAGGATTATTATTCTTAGGTGCGGGTGCAGTTATTCATGCTGTAGTAGATAACCAAGATTTACGTAAATATGGAGGATTAAGAGCATTCTTACCTTTAACATATACTGTGATACTTATTGCTAGTCTTAGTTTAGTAGCCTTCCCTTTTATGACAGGATTCTACAGTAAAGATTTTATATTAGAATCGGCCTTTGGGCAATATAATTTTAGTAGTATCAATGTATACGTTATAGCAGTAATAGGTGCTATATTTACTACTTTATATTCTGTAAAAGTTTTATACTTAACTTTTTTAACTAACCCTAATGGACCTGTAAATTATTATAGAAATGCACATGAAAGTGATATTTTTATAAGTTTACCTTTAGTTGTGTTAGCTATATTCTCTATTTATTTCGGGTTTATTACTAAAGATATATTTATAGGATTAGGTTCAGGGTTCTTTACAGATAATAGTATTTTCATACACCCTGTTCATGAAATATTAATTGATACAGAATTTGGAGTTCCAACTATATTTAAACTAATGCCGTTTATTTTCACATTAGCGTTTTCAGTTATTGGTTTAGTATTCCCTGAATACTTAGCTAGTTCTATTTCTAATTTTAAATTATCTAAATTAGGTTACTTTATATTTGGATTCTTTAATCAAAAATTTTTAATTGAATTCTTTTATAATAACTTTATTGTTAATAAAGTATTAATACTTGGAGGACAAACTACTAAAGTTTTAGATAAAGGTAGTATAGAATGAATTGGTCCTTATGGTTTAAACCGTGCTTTAGTTAACGTTAGTGTACAAATGACTATATTAAATAATGGACTAGTTACTAGCTATGCTACTTTAATACTAGCATCTTTTGTTTTCTTTACAGTTATATTTTCATTAACTTCTGGGTTTTCAGGTTTAGTTCTTTGTATTGTAACAGCCGGTGTTATTAGCTCACTTACTTCTGTAAAAAAGCCATTCTAGTAGGGATACCATC
This sequence comes from Emericellopsis cladophorae, assembly GCF_022114955.1. NCBI lineage: Eukaryota > Fungi > Ascomycota > Sordariomycetes > Hypocreales > Bionectriaceae > Emericellopsis > Emericellopsis cladophorae. Next base: position 5,273 of record NW_026251038.1, read on the forward strand.
ACATCCCTTTAAAGAAGATCATTATAATAAAATGTCAAGTATTTTTGATTGAATTCTATATTGACTAGTGCTTACCTTTAGGTGTATTATGTGAATAATACACAAAATAATTGCCTCAGGGTTACTTATATATTTACCTTCCATATATAACGCTTTCTCTTGCTTATTTGGAGAAATTGGACCCCACTTACCTGGAAGTGATGATTACCTAGGTATGCCTATGGAAGGTCCACCTGGAGACTTAGAAAATTCAGGTGAGAAATCAACAAGTTTGCTAGCGAGACACCATCCCACTCATGGTGTAGCTGAGAGTTCGCAGGCAGGCTCGTCACGAGGGTTCGATCCCGTTCATAGTGCTGTTGAGAGTTCACAGGCAGGCCCATCACGAGGATTCGATCCTATTCGTGATGCTATTGCACAGAATAACGCTTCTCAGGCTCCTGCGCTTAATAACGCTTCTGTGGTTGTTGCACCGAATAACCCAGCTGTCCCTGAAGTTGTTGCACCGAATAATCCAGCTGTCCCTGAGGGTGTTGCACCGAATAACCCTCCTGTTGACCCTTCATTTAATAATGTTGAGCCGGTTTATTCTCCAATAACTACGCCTATAGATGTAAATAGATTAAGTGGGAGTCAAATAGAATATGCACATGCGTACCTAAAACTTTTTAACAAATATAATCAAGCACAAAGAAGGTTTAAAGCTGCATCAGACGGTAGATTTCCTGATATTGCATCATATAAAGAATATAAAGATACATTATGGGCACAGCTGCGGGCACAAAGGAGGTTTGCTGAGCGGTACTATAATTTGCGTAGGGCAGGAGATATACATAGATTTGTGAATAGAGTAACAGGATCTAGAATCCCTCGTTGCTAAAGAAAATAAAATAATATTATAGCATAGCCTTATTAGCTCAATGGTAGAGCCGAATACTTCTAATATTCAGATCTTAGTTCGACTCTGGGATAAGGTAAATAAATATGTATTTCAAGTTAAATATTTTTATTTGAATTAGATGTCTGTAAGACCCTTAAGTGGATATGACAATATAATTTAAGGTATAACCCTATTTATTGTACTTAGCATAACTGAAAATTATGAAACTTGCAAGTTGCACCTACACACTTCGATGAAGTGTTTATTAATAAAAATACTGCTACAAATTTAAGTATTTACCACACAAAATAAAATAAAATAAAATAAAATAAAAAAATGAGAATTCTAAAAAGCCATCCTTTATTAAGACTTCTTAATTCATATTTAATCGATCATTCACAACCTACTAATATTAACTATATGTGAAACTTTGGTTCATTATTAGGTGTATGTTTAGGTATACAAATAGTTACAGGTGTAACATTAGCTATGCATTATAACCCTAATGTTTTAGAAGCTTTTAATTCTATAGAACACATTATGCGTGATGTTGAAAACGGGTGATTAATCCGTTATTTACATAGTAATACTGCTTCTGCATTTTTCTTCTTAGTATACTTACATATAGGAAGAGGATTGTACTATGGATCATATAGAGCACCAAGAACATTAGCATGAACTATAGGTGCAGTAATATTAATATTAATGATAGGTACTGCTTTCTTAGGTTATGTATTACCATACGGTCAAATGAGTTTATGAGGTGCTACAGTTATTACTAATTTAATAAGTGCTATTCCATGAATAGGACAAGACGTAGTTGAGTTTATTTGAGGTGGTTTCTCTGTTAACAATGCTACATTAAATAGATTCTTTGCATTACATTACTTATTACCTTTTGTATTAGCTGCTTTAGTATTAGCTCATTTAATAGCAATACACGAAACAGCTGGTGCAAGTAACCCTTTAGGTGTACCAGGTTATTATGATAGAATACCTTTTGCTCCTTACTACTTATTTAAAGATTTAATAACTATATTTATCTTTATGTTTGTATTGGGTATGTTTGTATTCTTTATGCCTAATGTTTTAGGAGATAGTGATAACTATATTCCGGCTAATCCTATGCAAACACCGCCTGCTATAGTACCTGAATGATATTTATTACCATTCTATGCTATATTAAGATCTATACCTAATAAATTATTAGGGGTTATAGCTATGTTTGCTGCTTTAGTTGTTATATTAGTTTTACCTATAACAGATTTAGGTAAAACAAAAGGATTCCAATTCAGACCATTAAGTAAAGCTATATTCTACGTATTTGTAGTGAATTTCTTAATATTAATGCAATTAGGGGCTAAACACGTTGAAAGTCCTTTTATCGAGTTAGGACAAATAAGTACTGTATTCTACTTCGCTTACTTTACAGTATTATTACCTGTAGTATCTATAATAGAAAATACTAGTATAGATTTACATATAGGTAACAACAGACCAGATTATCGTGTATAATTTACAAAAATAACTTTGTAAAAATTATGTTGTAAATGGCTTTTACACTACGATTGCAAATCGTCAGGAAGAGGTTCGATTCCTCCATAGTTTTTTTGTTTTCCGGTTATTTTTATAAAATAGTAAAGTTTAAGTTGATACATAAAATAAATGGACTCATAGCTCAACCTTTAATTGGAAGTATGGATAACATAGGCCAATCTAACAAAATAAGAAATATACACCAAAAGATACTACTGCGTTATAAGAATGTATTTAACTATGCATGATATCTACATATACGGTATCTAAGTATCACTTCCATGGAGTGTCTATCCTCATTCGCTCATTAAAGTGAGCGAAGAAGATCTCTCCCAGAACAACCAAAATTTAAGATCTAACCTTTCAATGGGATTAGAGAGATGATTTTTCTCTACAAATGCTAAAGACATAGGTACATTATATTTAATATTTGCCTTATTCTCAGGATTATTAGGAACAGCCTTTTCAGTTTTAATTAGATTAGAACTTAGTGGTCCAGGAGTACAATTTATAAGTAACAACCAATTATATAATAGTATTATTACAGCTCACGCTATATTAATGATTTTCTTTATGGTTATGCCAGCTTTAATAGGAGGATTTGGAAATTTCTTAATGCCTTTAATGGTAGGTGGTCCTGATATGGCTTTCCCTAGATTAAATAATATTAGTTTCTGATTATTACCACCTTCTTTATTACTATTGGTTCTTTCAGCATGTATAGAAGGAGGGGTAGGGACAGGATGAACTCTTTACCCACCTTTATCAGGGTTACAAAGTCATAGTGGACCTAGTGTAGATTTAGCTATATTTGCATTACACTTATCAGGGGTAAGTAGTTTATTAGGTGCTATAAACTTTATTACTACAATAGTAAATATGAGAACACCAGGTATAAGATTACATAAATTAACTTTATTTGGATGAGCAGTAATAATTACAGCTATATTATTATTATTATCTTTACCAGTATTAGCCGGTGGTATTACTATGATATTAACAGATAGAAACTTTAACACTTCATTCTTTGAAGTAGCAGGTGGAGGAGATCCTATCTTATTCCAACATCTTTTCTGATTCTTTGGTCACCCTGAAGTTTATATTTTAATTGTACCAGCTTTCGGTATAATAAGTACAACAATATCAGCTAACTCAAATAAACCTATATTCGGTTATATAGGGATGGTGTATGCTATGATGTCTATAGGTATATTAGGATTCATAGTTTGAAGTCATCACATGTATACAGTAGGATTAGATGTAGATACAAGAGCGTACTTTACAGCTGCTACATTAATAATCGCTGTGCCTACAGGAATTAAAATATTCTCTTGATTAGCTACATGTTACGGAGGATCTATTAAATTAACACCATCTATGTTATTCTCATTAGGTTTCGTATTCATGTTTACAATTGGAGGATTATCAGGAGTAGTTTTAGCCAACGCATCACTTGATATCGCTTTCCACGATACTTATTATGTAGTTGCTCATTTCCACTACGTTTTAAGTATGGGAGCAGTATTTGCTATGTTTGCAGGGTGATACTTCTGAGTACCTAAAATCTTAGGTTTAAGTTATAACTTAACTATGGCCAAAGTACAATTCTGATTACTTTTCATAGGGGTTAATGTTACATTCTTCCCACAACACTTCTTAGGTTTACAAGGAATGCCTAGAAGAATAAGTGATTATCCTGATGCATTTGCCGGATGAAACTTAATTAGTAGTGTTGGATCTATTATAAGTGTAATAGCTGCATGATTATTCTTATACATAGTATATTCACAATTAATAGAAGGTAAAGTAGCAGAAAGAAACCCTTGAATGACACCTGGGTTCTATACTGATATTTTACAAAGTAACTTAAACAGATGTTACAGTAGTTTAGAATGAGGATTATCAAGTCCACCTAAACCTCACGCATTTGTTAGTTTACCTAAACAAAGTAGTATTTAATGATAATCTATTTAAATAACATAAATATTTATGTTATTATACATTTTTTCTTTAATTACTATTTAAACCCGAGAACTTTAGTTAAAAGTTTTTAATTCATAAAGCATAGTCTTATTAGCTCAACGGTAGAGCAAAGTACTTTTTAAAGGTATTTTTATTTTAGTTCAATTCTAAAATGAGACGGTGGGAATTACCCATAATAATGGAGCCTAGGTAATTTTTGCCTTGCTTCTTGCGCTGATAAGAATTCTAAGTAAACGTTACATATATCACTATAGTGTATATATGTTTATAAACCCCCCCTCATAAATTAAATTAAATTTTATTTATTACCAATACTATTTTACTACTCTTAGTAGGTTTAGTTTTAGTCTAAACATCTAGATTATTCTTTTCTAAATTATATGATACTATCTTAGTCCTCCGGGTTTCAGTTAAAGTTGAAATAAGTTTAATCGTATCATAAATGATATTATCATCTTTTACTTTTGTTTTACGTTTAAGTATATAGCCACCGAAGATTGGAGTGGAAGTAAGGTAATTACTCTATTAACTGACCAGGTTGCCACACTCAAAATAAATTACGGTTTTATATAGACTGCGATAAAAAAGTAACTATATCTAGATTAAATAAGGTAGGAGTAGTACGTAGTACTACGTACTATTAGTAGACAAAAAGTATGACACTGTTTGTGTAGCTATTAGTGCTGCCATTACAGGTTATATTAGGCTAGATATCCTTGACAAGAAGGGAGGGTAATATTTATTCTAGATAGTCTTCTAATAAATATATCTTTACTAATAAGGTAAATTTAAACTAGAAAATATGGTCACTTCATATAAACATTAAGTAAGACTTAGTTAATATCACTATGCTAAATTAAGATTAAAACCAAAATAAATAAATAAAAAAAAAAAATGGAAGGAATGTCACTAGAATTAACTCAAATCGTGGAAACGATTGACCAAATGTTACCTCAGTTAAAAATTTTTATTGGACAATTTAACCAATTAGTTGCAAGTTCAGGTATAAATGTAGTAACAGATCCTGGAGGTAATATGTCTTTAGATGTACCTTCTTCTATGGCCGACGATCTAGCGGAGCATCTTGGAAGAAAAATAGGGGTCATCGATAGATTAATCACTACAAGAGGACAAGAAATAGACGCTTTACTTCATAAAAGCATAGAGATAGAAAATAAGTTAGAATCTTCAGAGTTTAAATCAAAAATCCTAGAAAGGGTAGCTGAATTTCAAAAACTTAATAAGTCATATAAACATTAAATAAGACTTAGTTAATATCACTATGCTAAATTAAGATTAAAAATCAAAATAAATAAATAAAAAAAAATGTCATTCCAAACTTTTATATCATTATTAGAAAATGTTGTATTAATGCTACCTGCTTTATTAACAGTAGCTTTTGTAACTGTAGCCGAAAGAAAAACCATGGCAAGTATGCAAAGAAGATTAGGGCCAAATGCTGTAGGTTATTATGGACTATTACAAGCATTTGCTGATGCTTTAAAATTAATTATTAAAGAATATGTAGCACCTACACAAGCTAATGTTATATTGTTCTTCTTAGGACCAATTGTTACATTAGTTTTTGCTTTATTAGGTTTTGCTGTAATACCTTTTGGACCTGCTTTATCATTAAGTGATTTAGATCTAGGTATATTATATATGTTAGCTGTATCATCATTAGGTACTTATGGTATATTATTAGCCGGATGAAGTGCTAATAGTAAATATGCTTTTTTAGGGTCAATTCGTAGTACTGCTCAATTAATTAGTTATGAATTAGTGCTTAGTTCTATATTATTAATAATAATATTTATTACTAGTACTTTGAATTTAAATAATAATGTACAATTCCAAAAAATAGTATGATTAGCTTTACCATTTTTATGTATTTTAATTATGTTTTTTATAGGTATAGTAGCTGAAACAAATAGAGCTCCATTTGACTTAGCTGAGGCTGAATCGGAGCTTGTTAGTGGATTCATGACAGAACACGCTGCAGTTATATTTGTTTTCTTCTTCTTAGCTGAATATGCTAGTATTGTATTAATGTGTATCTTCACTAGTATATTATTCTTCGGGGGATATCTAATACAAATAGATTACCCTTACTTATTATATAATTATTATTCAATGAGTAATACTTTATATGATTATAGTGTTATTAGAGAAACTATGTTAGACCTTCCTTCATTGAATGGTTTATTATTTAGTTTAGTTTTAGGAGTTAAGACTTCTATTATGGTATTTATTTTCATATGAGTAAGAGCTTCTTTCCCTAGAATAAGATTTGATCAATTAATGTCTTTCTGTTGAACAGTATTATTGCCTCTTTTATTCGGATTTATAGTATTAGTACCTTGTTTATTATATTCTTTAGGTACTTTCTTATATGTTATCTAAATACATATGCAATAAATAAAAATATAAAAAAAAAATAAATTCTTATTTTGCATAACCTTATTAGCTCAAGGGCAGAGCTGAATTGTTTTAATATTCAGACCTTAGTTCGATTCTAGGATAAGGTAGTTTAGGGAAAGTTGAATATACTTATTTAAGTTTAGCTAACTAGGTAAATATAGTTATTAAAGTTCAATTCAGGGTAAACAAAATTAAGCGAACTAAAATAAGCTTATAAAGTGAAATATGCCAGAAAATAACATAAGTAGTAAACCTTAGAAGATCTTTAAGTGGAAATACAGATATAATATAAAGTATAGCCTTATTAGCTCAATGGTAGAGCCGAATACTTCTAATATTCAGATCTTAGTTCGACTCTGGGATAAGGTAAACTTATAAAATAAATTTAATACCTTATTATCCTTTACTATCTACTCCATAACGATATGTGTTCATCTTGTTACCTGAAATATTACAAAGGCCTTTCTTGTATAAAAATGTTATTTCAGAATGTATTTATCTGGATTAATATTTTTACCTATAGTAGGTACTATATTAGTTTCAAGTGCTAATTCCTACAAAAAAGATTTAACAGTAAAGTATATAGCTTTATTTACTAGTGTGTTAACTTTAGTACTTTCTTTATTTATATTAGGATTATTTCATCATAGTACTAACCAATTACAATTTGTACAAGAACATTATAATATTCAACACTATAATGTATACTTAAGTTTAGATGGTATTTCTATTTATTTTGTATTATTAACTACAATTATAATGCCTATCGCATTATTATCTAATTGAAATTCCATAAAAGAAAATGTAAAATCTTATTTAATTATAATGTTATTATTAGAAACACTATTATTAATAGTTTTCATGGCATCAGATATTTTATTATTCTATATTTTTTTTGAAAGTATTTTACCTCCTTTATTTTTATTAATAGGGATATTTGGGTCAGATAATAAAGTAAATGCTAGTTATTATTTATTCTTATATACGTTGTGAGGTTCTTTATTTTTATTATTATCAATTTTAAGTACATCTTCTATTATGGGTAGTACAGATTTTGATACATTATTCCAATTAAATTTTGAATATAAAACACAAATTTTCTTATTTATAGGTATATTTATAGCTTTTGCTGTAAAAACTCCTACTATTTTCTTAAATAATTGATTATTAAAGGCTCACGTTGAATCTCCATTAGGGGGAAGTATTGTATTAGCTGGTATAGTCTTAAAACTAAGTTTATATGGTATATTTAGATTAATTTTACCTATATTACCTAAAGCATCTTTAGATTATACTTTTATAATTTATACTATTGCTGTAATAACAATAATTTATGCTAGTATCAGTACTATCAGAACAACAGATGTTAAAGAATTAATAGCTTATAGTTCTGTTTGTCACGCAGCTGTATATTTAATAGGAGCATTTAGTAACACAATTCAAGGGTTAGAAGGAAGTATAATATTAGGATTAGCTCACGGGTTTGTGTCTAGTGGTTTATTTATATGTGCAGGAGGTATATTATATGATAGAACAAGTACTAGATTATTATACTATTATAGAGGTGTGGCTCAATTGATGCCTATATTTGCTATATTATTCTTTATATTAGCCTTAGGTAATTGTGCAGCACCACTAACTTTAAATTTCATAGGGGAATTTATGTCTTTATATGGAATTATAGAAAGATTACCTATATTAGGTATTTTTGCTTGTTCATCTATAGTATTTTCAGCTGCTTATACTATTTATATGTTTAATAGAATATCTTTTGGAGGTTCATTTAGTAAAATAATACATATTGGGCTATTTGACGTAAATAAAAGAGAATTCACATTATTAATCATATTAGTATTATTTACAGTGATATTAGGTATTTATCCTAGCTTCATATTAAACTTATTAGATTATTCAATGAACAGTCTTATTTATGCTGCTTAATAAAATAAGTCAACAATAATTAATTACCCATCTTAAGTTACAAACTTAATTTTAAATAGAAAGATCTTAATAAAAAAGATTCATACTTTATAATAAAACAAACAATGAAAAATTTATTTATCACATTTACATCAGTGATTAACTTAGATGCACCTATGCCTTGAGGTGTATATTTCCAAGATAGTGCTACTCCTCAAATGGAAGGATTAGTAGAATTACATGATAATATTATGTTCTATTTAGTTTTAATTTTATTCAGTGTAGGATGAATTATGTTCTCAATAGTGAAAAACTTTGTAAACACTAAAGCTTCTATATCACATAAATATTTAAACCATGGAACTTTAATAGAATTAATATGAACTATTACTCCAGCAATAATATTAATATTAATAGCTTTCCCATCTTTTAAACTTTTATATTTAATGGATGAAGTAAATGATCCTTCTATGTCTATATTAGCAGAAGGACACCAATGATATTGAAGTTACCAATATCCAGATTTCATAAACTCAGATGAAGAGTTTATAGAATTCGATTCTTATATCGTACCCGATTCAGACTTAGAGGAAGGAGGATTAAGATTATTAGAAGTAGATAACAGAGTTATCGTTCCAGAGTTGACACACATTAGATTTGTTATTACATCAGGTGATGTAATACATTCATTCGCTTGTCCTTCTTTAGGTATAAAATGTGATGCTTACCCTGGTAGATTAAATCAAGTTTCTGTATTCATAAACAGAGAAGGAGTTTTCTATGGACAATGTTCTGAAATCTGTGGTATATTACATAGTTCTATGCCTATTGTAATAGAATCAGTTAATATTGATAAATTTGTTCACTGATTATTAAATGAAAGTGAATAATAATAACAATGTACCTTTAGCCCCCTGAAATAAAAATTACGTATTTTCTTGTATTTAATCAATATATTCTATAAATAATGCCTCAATTAGTTCCTTTTTATTATATGAATGAAATTATTTTCTCATTTGGATTAATAGTTATAATATTATACGTTTTATCTAAATTTATATTACCTAGAATAGTACGTTTATTTGTATCTAGAGTTTTCATAAATAAAATTTAATGCTATATGCATGCGTAAGCGACTAAATAATCCCAATGAAAAATATTAAATGAAAATTGTTTTATAAAGCCCGATAAAAAAAAAATACAGTTGAAAGTTTTAGTTCTAAAAATTAGACTAGACTGTTTCACTTTTTTGTGAACTTATTAAAAACATGTAAATTTGTTTTATAAAGCCCGATAGTAAAAATATAATAAAAATGACAAACTTTTTAAATAACAACATAAATAGCCCATTAGATCAATTTGAAATAAGAGATATTTTAAATTTAGAAATATTAGGGGGAGGAAATTTCCACTTTTCTTTAACAAACATAGGATTTTATCTAGTATTAAGTACTTTAGTGATATTAATATCTGGATTATTATCAACAAATTATAATAAATTAGTTAGTAATAACTGATCTATAGCTCAAGAATCATTATATGTAACAATACATAATATAGTAACAAATCAAATAAACCCTAGAAATGGTCAAATCTATTTCCCATTCATGTATACTTTATTTATATTTATTTTAATAAATAATTTAATAGGAATGGTACCATATAGTTTTGCATCAACAGGACATTTTGCTTTAACATTTGCTCTTAGTTTCACAATAGTTTTAGGTGCAACTATCTTAGGATTCCAAAAACATGGTTTAAAATTCTTCTCATTATTAGTACCAGCTGGTTGTCCTTTACCTTTATTACCTTTATTAGTAATAATTGAATTTATATCTTATTTAGCTAGAAATGTATCTCTAGGACTAAGATTAGCTGCTAACATAACAGCAGGTCACATGTTATTAAGTATTTTAAGTGGTTTTGTGTATAATATAATGAACTCAGGGTTAATCTTCTTTGTTTTAGGATTAATACCTTTATTATTTATTATAGCATTCTCAGGATTAGAATTAGCAATAGCATTTATTCAAGCTCAAGTATTTGTAGTTTTATCTTCTTCATATATAAAAGATGGATTAGATTTACATTAATATATTGTGTTAATGTTACATACACGCATTAATACTATGTACTAGTATTACGTATTAGAAGGTGGATAAATTATGGAAAATTATATGAACAGTATATATTTAGTTTTGTGTATTACGTTTAGAAAGCATGAAGATATGTACCTATAGGGAATAGTAATGCCAGATTCGTTTAGCAAAATATTAAAAATTTATGTTATAGTAGTAGAAATTAGAACAGAATAGTTAACTATTCATATAGAAAAAAGCGAACAAACAAACATGTAAATAGAAACATTAATTTAAGTAATTTAAACAATAAATAATTTATATTTATCCCCTTCTAATTTTTTTTTAAGATGTAGATCTTGTAGTGATATATTTGAGTTTGGTGATGGCTCTGATTGAACACTGTCCAAGTGCTTGACACATGCTAATCGTACGTTTTAATACAAATTATTAAAAAGTGGTGTACAGGTGAGTATTAGATAATTTTTGCCGACCTTAAAGAGAAGCTAGATACTTCATAATAATAAAGAGGTGAAAACCTTGCTTTAAGAGGACGATAATTATCATCGGGACAGGTAGTAGTTAAGGTGATGACTTAACTAGCCGACAAATCCCGTAGTCGAATCTGGAAGGATGATCGACCACATTGGGTCTGAAAAAAGCCCAATGCATATAAGTACAGCAGTGAGGAATTTTGGTCAATGGCCTAACGGCTGAACTGGCAACTTGGAGAAGCGGAAAGTCATACCTCTATAGATAACTTACTATATGTATGTATTAGATTAATTTTTGAATGAAGCTTTGTTTATATATCAATAATGATGATGTATATATAATGTCTTGACCAATTACGTGCCAGCAGTCGCGGTAATACGTAAGAGACTAGTGTTATTCATATGAATTAGGTTTAAAGGGTACTTAGGCGGCCATAACATCTTGTAAAAATGCAAATATTAGGCTAGAGTTATAATAGAAGAGGGTAGTACTTGAGGAGGAGAGATAAAATTCATTGATACCAAAGGGACTGGTTACGGCGAAAGCAACCCTTTAAATAGTAACTGACGTTGAAGGACGAAGGCATTGGTCACGAACAGGATTAGATACCCTTAGTAGTCTTTGCAGTCAATGATGAATGTCATGAGTTGGATGAAAATCCAGCACATAAATAAAAGTGTAAGCATTCCACCTCAAGAGTAATGTGGCAACGCAGGAACTGAAATCACTAGACCGTTTCTGACACCAGCAGTGAAGTATGTTGTTTAATTCGATAATCCACGAAAAACCTTACCGCGGTTTGTATAGTTTAGCTTAGGCTAACACTACAGGTATTGCACGGCTGTTTTCAGTTAATGTTGTGAAACTGTGTATTTATTACACTTAATTAACGTAATCCTTGACTTTATTTTGTAGATTTACGATAAAGTGTTTACTTCGTTATACATGGAGTTATGAGAAAGGGGACTAATACAAGTCATCATGGTCTTTATACCGCGGGCTACAGACGTGCCACATCTTCCTAAACAAAGAGATGCAAAAATGTGAATTTAAGCTAATCTCAAAAAATAGGATATAATTTTAATGGATTGTAGTCTGAAACTCGACTATATGAAAAAGTAATTGCTAGTAATCGTGAATCACCAGCGTCACGGTGAATATTGCTCGGATTGGTACTAACCACTCGTCACATGCTGAAAGGTGTATATACAATAAGTTTGCTTTTATTGGTTTAAGATCTTGTACAAATAGGTATCTTCTTACACCGTAAATCTTCGCATGTATATCGCTGATTAGTGTAAAGTCGAAATACGGTTCGTGTAGCGGAAGTTGCACGGGAAGCATGACTATTAACAATAGAAATAATAGGAAAAAGTAAATTTTCCTTTAGGAGACTTCCTTTATTGGTAAGAAGGGTTGAGCTGTAAACTCAATAGCTAAAGCTTTTAAGAGTTCGAATCTCTTGTCTCCTATAGAGTTAGTAACTTAATGGTAAAGGATTTCCTTGTCACGGAAATAGATGTCGGTTCGAGTCTGATCTAATTCGTAAGGGTAAGTTTCCACTGGTAAGGTAAGATGATTGCTATTCATTGTGTAAATACACTTAGGTGTTCGATTCACCTTTTACCCGTTTATTCTCTTTGTAAGAGTTAAATTGAGTATAGCAAAAATTTTGCTATAGATAGCTTAGGCTATAAATCTGTCTTATTTATATTGATTTTTTTTTTATGACAAATTTAACTAGAAGTAATTTTCAAGATCATCCTTTCCATTTGGTTTCTCCTTCTCCTTGACCTTTATATACTAGTATATCTTTATTTACTTTAACTGTAAATGCTGCATTATCTATGCATTTATTTAATAACAGTTACATAATGGTATATTTAGCTGTATTTTTAGTAATAGCATCTATGTCTTTATGATTTAGAGATATTATAGCAGAAGGAACTTATTTAGGTAACCATACTTTAGCTGTACAAAAAGGATTAAACTTAGGTGTTATTTTATTTATAGTATCTGAAGCTTTATTCTTCTTAGCTATATTCTGAGCCTTTTTCCATAGTGCTTTAACACCTACAATAGAATTAGGGGGACAATGACCACCTATGGGAATAGAACCAGTAAACCCTTTCGAGTTGCCATTGTTAAACACAGTAATTTTATTATCTAGTGGTGCAACAATTACTTACGCACACCACTCTTTAATTAAAGGTGATAGAAAAGGATCTTTATATGGATCTATATTTACAGTATTATTAGCTTTAGTATTCACTTTCTTCCAAGGAGTTGAATATAGTGTATCATCATTTACTATAAGTGACGGTGCATTTGGTACTTGTTTCTTCTTCGGTACAGGATTCCACGGTCTACACGTTATTATAGGTACAATATTCTTATCAGTAGCTTTATGAAGAATATTTGCATATCATTTAACTGACCACCATCACCTAGGGTATGAAGCAGGTATTTTATACTGACATTTCGTAGACGTAGTTTGATTATTCCTATACGTATCTATGTATTATTGAGGATCTTAAACCTTAATAAGTGAGTATCGGCTAATGGTAAGCAGACCGCCTTCCAAGCGGGCAATGTTGGTTCGATTCCAACTACTCATATATTAATACTTTAAATTGTCTTCCTTATTTCAAGGTAAAAAAAAATAATATAATAGTTATGGGATCTTTTTCAGTTGAAAAGTTATATGTGTTAACTGATTTCTTAGCTAATGGTTATCAAGCTAATTTTTTAGATTTGCTGGGTGTTATTGCTTTATTCTTTGGAGTTTCAGTTATTGTTGTGAAAAATCCTATAGGATCTTTAATTTGTTTAATAGGATTATTTGGAACTATTTCGGTTTATTTAATTTTAATAGGACTTAACTTTATAGGATTTTCTTATTTAATCGTTTATATTGGTGCGGTATCTATATTATTCTTATTCATATTAATGTTAATTAATGTAAGAAAAAGTGAATTATTAAGTAATAATGTAAATAGTATTCCTTTAGCTTTATTAGTAATTTTATTAGTTAATTGTAGTTGATTTCAAATTTCTCCAGAGTATGGAGGAGTAATTGAAAGCCCTCAAATAGCTAATTTATTATATAATACTTCTATAGGTAACTTAATACATTCTTTAAGCTATAATACAGATATTGCTAATATAATGTTTGTAAGTAGTAACAATTGAGATGGATTCTTAGTTGAAGGTAGCCATATTACTACTGTAGGTATGGTTTTATATAGTGTATTTAATATGTGATTATTATTAGCCGGTTTAATATTATTATTAGCAATGGTTGGTTGTATTAGTATAACTTTATAATAGAGAGATTAGTTCAGTGGAAGAACAGTTGTTTTACACACAAAAGGTCAGAGGTTCGAATCCTCTATTTCTCATATTTTACGATAAGATTCCTTAACTTAACGGTAGAGTGTATTTTTGATAAGAATAAAATCAGTGTTCGATTCACTGAGGAATTAACTTGTTTATGTGTACAAGGTACACAAACTAGAGAATTGGCCGAGTGGTTTAAGGCGGTAAATTTGAGCTTTATTAGGTGTAAAAACCTCATCCGTTCGAATCGGATATTTTCTGTATGTAAAGAGTATGATTTAATTGGTTAAAATAAGAAGCTTCAACCTTCTGTATCCGGGATCGAGACCTGGTACTCTTGGTATATAAATAAACGGATTAGGGCCGGGTTGGTTAGGCACCTCGTTTGGGTCGGGGACCAGTTACGTTCGAACCGTAATAATCCGAATTTAGAACATCTAGTGAATATGTAAAACTTATACTTTTATATAGCAGTTTTATACTACTATATATTAGTATACAAAGAAATTATTAGGGACATTTAGCTGTACATTAAAGAGAGGTTAAGTTTGCGAAAGAAAGCATACGACTCTAAGAGAAATCCAATATTTAAACTAAGCGAATTGAAATATCTTAGTAGCTTAAGGAAAAGAAATCAAATGAGATTCTAAGAATAGCGAGAGTGAAATTAGAAAAGTCTGAAAGTAAAATGGTAAATAGACTGTTTGAATACATGGGGAACCTTCCTCAAAGACTAAATATAATGTACAAGCGATAGTGAATAGTACCAAGAGGGAAAAATGTGAAATAGTAATTTTATAAGCAGTTCGAATAGAACGTACCTTTTGCATAATGGGTCACCAAGTTAACATTAGATGCAAGAAAATGCGTAGTTAAACCGGACGTTAAAATAACGAAAAGAGTATCTAAAGTTAGACCCGAAACCTGGTGATTTTACCATAATCAGGATTATAAAAGTCCGAACGGGTTATTGTAGCATAAATATCCGAAGAATTATGGTAGGTGTAGTGAAAGACAATACTGACCAGGAGATAGCTGGTTTTCTGCGAAACCTATAATAGTAGGCAATTTAAGTAAATATCTTAGCAGGTACAGAATTTAATCTCAGGCAAACAATTGCGCATATGGGGGGATCGTGAAGATTTTACCCGTGAGTATGTAGACTCGGAATGGCAAAGATAAAACTTGAATGATCAGACATAGAATGATAAGGTTGTATGTCAAAAGGGAAACAGCCCAGAACAAGAGTTAAGGTTCCTAAATTATTAGTTAAGTGAAATGAAGAATGTATTTATTAAAGTCGACAAGGAGATAGGCTTAGAAGCAGCCACAATTTAATGAACTCGTAACAGAGCACTTGTTAATTTATAAGTAGCGTCGATAATTTAACGGATCTAAACAATATACCGAAACCTTGTCCATACCAAGTTATAAAAATTATAATAGTATGGGGTAGCAGAACGTTGAATTAAACATTGACTTTTATTTTTCAAATAAAATTATTAGTTAATTCAAGTGATAATGGTGACATGAGTAACTAAAAGAAATAAAATTTTCCGCCTAAAGCTTATGGCTAGAAGCACACTTAAGTACGGCCTCTAAGTTTTGAATCTAAAGATTAAAACGATGAGAAAAACTTATTTATTTATAACAACATTTTAAGTGGAAAATGTGCTGGAAAAATAAATATATTAACATAACCGTACCTAGAGCCTGACACAAGTAAGCAAGTAGAGAATACGAAGGCGAGAGAGCTAACAATCATAAAGGAACTCGGCAAATTGACTACTGTAACTTCGGGATAAGGAGAGCTCATACTTCTTGGTTAATATCAAGTAAAAGGGAAGAAGCATGGAATAATGTTGTACGACTGTTTAATTAAAACACAGCACTTTGCTGAAAGATAAAAAAATCTATGTATAAAGTGTGAAATCTGCCCGGTGCCGGCTGGTTAATAGAGATAATTGAATGATCTAACATTTGATGTTGACAGAAACCCCGGTTAAAGGCGGCCTTAACGTGAGGGTCCTAAGGTAGCGAAATGCCTTGGCCGTTAAATGCGGTCTTGCATGAATGGTGTAACGATACAACAACTGTCTCTATGATTGACTCTGTGAAATTGGAATAGCTGTGCAGATACAGCTTACCTCTAGTTAGACGAGAAGACCCTATGCAGCTTTACTGTCACTAATAATAGAATACGATTAACATCTTTCAGACTAGAAGGCTAATAGATATATATAAATATGAGAATCCTTTAATTGTTTTTTGTACGAATGAGATGGTTTAAGTTTAAGACGATGAGATGTTTTGCATCTTTGACTACTTATTTCCTTAAATTCACCTAGTCTCTACCTAATTTAGGTGTCCTTTGTGAAGGGAAGATTACTAGGAGACAGTTTATGTGGGGCACAGACCCTGTAAAGAGTAAACAGGAGTGTCTAATAAAATTAGAATTTTGTTTGCAATTTTAAATATTATAACTATTTGTTATCGTAATACTTACTTATCTATGTGTATTTTATATACATACATAATTAAAAGAAATTTATGAAGGTAGGATTTTCACTAGTCAGAAATTAGATGTAATTTAAAAGATTAAGGGTTTTCTCTAATCTTTTATAGCTATTGTTAGTTATGTGCTAATAATAGTAATGTATTATACTTACAAAGCTCAACGGCTAAATCCTGCCTTACTGTTTGATTATCTACAAATCTTACAGTTGCGTAAGCAGGGCATAGGATCACAAGATACAATAAGGAAAGATCTTGGATTATTGGAAAAGCTACGCTAGGGATGTTTGTCCTTTAATATTTTTATACATTGTCTATAAAAATAATTGGTATATAAATTGGGTAAATTTCAAAGATTACTTAGCTTAGATAAGCTTTAGTAAATTTGAAGCGGAATTTGTTTTAGCATAAATATAAAACAAAGACGTTCAACGACTATAAGGTGAGTGTTATGCATGCGTAAGCGACACAATAATCCTTTTATACTACCCAACATTTTTATATTTGAACATAAAATAAAAAAAATAAAAAATATTATAAAAGTTTTGTAAAATGAAAATATTTAATAACAATTTAAAAAAAATAATTCGTACTCCACGTACAAATACTAAATTAGGTGTAATTAATAATAATAAATATTTACCTGCATTTTCTAGTGAATGAAAAAACATTATTTATTCTTTTAATAGAAATAATTTAAGAAATATGGGTTGAAATACTATTAACTTAAATAAAATAATTCAAAGTTATTTTAATCTATTCTTTAAAAGTCGTATTTTCTTAGGTAAAACTAAGTTTTTATATTTAAAAAGAAGAAGAAATTTATTAAAAAGAATATTTGTAAGTGATGCAGACGTAAAGTATACAGCTAATAAAGCAAATATAACTTTATATACTGTAAATAAAGAAAAAAAATCTTTGAGAAATAAATACATGGAATTAAAAACTTTAATTACAACAAGATTATTCAAAAGATATGCTTTTTTTTATAAATATTATCAAAATAAGCTTAATAGTTGTTTCCATCAATGTAAACGTCCATTCTGGATTAGTAAATTTATGGATCCAAAAGAATTAACTAAAAATAAGTTTATTCAATTACGTTGATTTTTAATGTTAAACAATCTTATATTAAAAAAAATTTGAAGTATGTTAATTAAACGTAACTTAAATAAATATTGATCTTACTTAAGAAAACATGAATTATCTTTTTCTCTTAATCAATTTAAATTTAATAAATCTATAATGTTATCTAAATTAGCTTACTTATTAGAAAGAATTTTAGGTAAAAAAGTTCATTTTAATATTATAAACTTAAAATCTATATCTTATCATCCAGATATTTTTACACAAGTTATAACATTAAAAGCTAAAAAGAATTTACTTTCTATTGCACCTATAATGAGTAGAATAATAAATAAAACTATGTTACCTGTAGATAGTAAAGTTCAGGATAAAAGTAAAGTACAAGGTTTTGATAAATTAGATATTTTTAAAAATAAATATAAAGATTTAAAAATTATATCTCATATAAATAAAAATAATTTTTCTGTGTTATTAAATACGATATTCGGAGCTTCGTTAATAAATACTGAAACTATGCATAAAAAGATTTTCCATTCTATAGGTTATAAAAATTTATATGGAATAAGACTAAAAGCTTCTGGTAGATTAACTAGACGTTATAGAGCGGATAGAGCTAAACAATTCTTAAATTGAAAAGGTGGATTAAAAAATATAGATTCATCATTTAAACAATTAAGTGCAGTTACTTTTAGAGGGAATTCAAATGCAAATGTTCGTTATTCATTAAATACTTCAAAGCGTCGTATTGGATCATTTGCCGTAAAAGGTTGAATATCCGCAAAATAAATATATATACAAACTATTTTATGTTTAAATTAAAAATGAAGACATAGTCTGAACCATTTTGAAAAAAATGGAAAATTATATGATAACATAAAGAACAGGCTAATTTGCGCAAGAGTGTACAAAATGAGTGCGCGGTTTGGCACCTCGATGTCGGCTTAACTTATCCTCATGGATGCAGATACTATGTAGGGTGCGACTGTTCGTCGATTAAAAAGTTACATGAGCTGGGTTAAATACGTCGTGAGACAGTATGGTTTCTATCTTCTAGGGGGAATTAGAATAGAATAAGAAGGAACTTTTGTACGAAAGGAACAAGAAGTATTTGATTTTTAATCGAATAATGATTACTAACCTATGGTTTACCTGTTGTTCATCTGTCAAAATATTAATAAAAATATATATTAATTTATATATACGAATGTATCTTTCACTAAGATAAATATAGGATGGGCACGGCAGGAAAGCTAAGTTGGCTAAGATAAGTGCTGAAAGCATATAGGCACGAAGCTTTTCTTAAGATATTTCTTAAATATGCGTATTAGATTAATACGAACTTTATAGGCTTTATTTGTAAGAATCTAGAGATTTTAAGGAAGAAAGTACTAATTCGATTAATTAGTGCCGGATTATGAACAATATGAAGGTTTTATCAATAGTTGTTGTTTTATGCTATTGATATAGCTTTTTAATCATATTAAATTACTTTATTTAAACATATTCAAATAAAACATTATGCCTGGTTAGCATAATAGTAATGCAATTGTTTTGTAATCAATTGATATAAGTGCAATTCTTTTACCGGGCTGAATGGGATTAGTAGTCAAGCGGTAAGACATGACCCTTTCAAGGTCACCATCGCAGGTTCGAATCCTGTCTAGTCTATGCAGTTTAGTGTAATAGTAACACATTCGGCTCATGATCGAATGATATTGGTGCAATTCCTTTAGCTGCTTATATTAATAGTAATTTCTATTAAAAAGGGGGTATAGCTTAATGGTAAAGTATACTGCTCATAACAGTACTTATAGGGGTTCAAATCCCTTTGTCCCCATAACCTGCTTCTATAGCTCAAGGGTAGAGCATGGTACTGTTAATATCGCGATAGATGTTCGAATCATCTTAGAGGCTAAATATAAACCCAAGTGCTGGAATAGGTAGACAGTGAAAGCTTAAGTTTTTCTGAGATAGTATCTCGTGTGTGTTCGAATCACTCCTTGGGTAAAGGGGATATAGTTTAACGGGAAAAATAACGGTGTTGCAATCTGTAGTTTCAGGGTCGGCTCCTGATGTCTCCATAAGCTCGAGAGGCTCAGCGGTTGAGCGAAATATTGAAGCTATTTAGGTCGTAAGTTCGAATCTTACCTTGGGCAAACGAAGGAACTTTAGTATAATGGTAATTACGTATGACTTTTAATCATTACGATGTAGGTTCGAATCTTGCAAGTTCTACTAGGGATATGC
>NW_026251039.1:0-25263 GCF_022114955.1 Emericellopsis cladophorae
GCTCATTCCTTCATTCCAGCCATCTCCAGACCCCTCTTTGCTTAGTCACCGCGGTCCGACCCCTTTTCGGTCTGACATGAGTTGCGACCCTCTGACATGGACAGAGGGCGCCGGTAGAAAAAGGGATCTTCGGACTATCGTAGATGCGGCGCCGTTCGATTCACAGTGTCAGCTTTGGATCGACACCGTGACAGATAAAACTCGCCAACCCTACACAGATAAGGTCATCATGAAAAACCACTTCACTGTCTCGTACTATCAAATGGCATGCTCACTTGTTCTCTCTCATGACAGCGCTTTCTGCTCTACATGCTGCTCATATGTCTTGCGCACAAAAATACCGCCATCGACGTGACTGCTTTCATGCACATCATCCAACGGAATAGAGTTGGTGATGTGCACTGTTCTCCCCCTGGACCCCTGCGCATATCCATTGATTGGCATACTTCCACTGCCTGTCGCATACTTGCCGCCCGTGCGCCTGGTCGTTTGATAGTTCTTGATGGACCGGGCCAGGACACCCTTGAGAGCGGGCAGAGACCCCACAATGACGGCAGTCGCTGTCTCGACCGCGCCCCAGATGGCGAGACCGACGAGGTCGACCTGATCACCCACGATGACCTGCGACATGCGGACAATGGCGACAGCGATTATGATGAAACCGAGGCTGAAGGCTATACCAAGACCAATCTTCTTGCGCTTGTCTAGTTGGAGGGAGGGCAGGACCATGATGGGGAGTGCCATGATCATGAGATCGCTGGCTATGTCGACGGACGTCGAGTAGAGGACGTTGAAGCGCTGCATCCAAACGTCTCTGTCCGAGTCGCAGCCACCTGCAGCATGTCAGCGAGAGCCTGCGCGTGGAAGGGGGCCAAGCAGTAGGACACATGGCAGTCACATACCAGCTTTGAAATATTGACCCGGGGGCGTGCAGGTCAGAGCACTGGCCAGCCAGCATCCAATGTAAGCCAGCGCGCAAAATACACAGACACAATACCAGAGCCTTCGTAGCACGGGCAACGGCCTAATCACCCGGTAAAAGAGTGCCAGGAAGCTCGCCTTGATGGCCCACAGCGTCGTCCAGAACAGTTTGATGATGGGAAACTGCCACCGCTTCAGCTCAATCTGCATCTGGCTGATACCCTCCACGTCGGTGAAATCGAGTCGTCCGGCAATGAGATACGTTGTGTACCACAGCGCATTCATCTGCTGCGTCTGCAGGATGGCCATGGTGAGGATGCATAGCCAGGCGAAGATGACCCAGCAGTCGTCGGGAAGAAAGGTGCGATTCTGGCGCCACCGGACGCTGAGGCGGACACCCACAAAGATTGTGGCTACGCTGAAGCACACCCAGATGATAGCCAGGAGACCCTCGCGGTCAATCGTTCGCGCGGCGCCCTGGAGGGGAGCACTTGGGTCGGGCGGCGGCGGCGGGAGCTGCTGGTCTGGTTCGGACATTTTGTTCGTGGCGCCCACTAGTCAATGACACTGGAGGGGGGGCTGGAACTGTTATAGGCATCCGCATCTCCGCGACACATTGCATCCTGAACGGCTAATTACTACGTGTATCCCCCTTTCCTGCCGCGTTGCTGCAGGTACAGTTCCCAAACGGCATGTGCAGAAGGACCCCAGACAAGGGGATTCGTGGCGACAGGCCTCGCTGCCGACCCAGAAGTGCAGCTGCAGCAGAGATGCGTCTGAGACGCCATGTACCTGTTTGCAAGCAGCATCCTTGCACTGGCCGCCCGTGGTGAGGATCAGGGCAATTTGCAGGGTCAAGACTCAAAAGGTTTGACATGACAGGCCGTCATCAATACGTCGTGCATTGCTGATACTGCTGGCTCGGAGACTCGGCCCTGTCCCATGCATGTGGGATTTATTAGATCCTGCTGATACCCGCAGGACTCTTTGCAGCTCAAGGGGACCGACAGAGCTCGAGTCACTCTTCTCTACAGTCAGTGTCCTCACACTTGGAGTCGTTGGCACGCTCTAGCCGTTGAAGCATGACGACCTCTCTGTGGGCTGAAGAGGACATGGATGGGCTGAAGAGGACATGGATGGGCTGAAGAGGACATGGAAGATTGTCAACCATGTCTGGACTCTGGTCTGCTGTAGTGGTGTGTGGCGGCGCGAATCCTCTGCCAAGCTTCCTGCAAGCATTCGAGGTCGCGGCCCAGGTTTCGACAGTGGCACGCTGTGCCACTTTTCGAACCCATGGCTATTTCTGCGGTAATAATAATATCAACTGACCTGGGCTACGGACTTTTGCTCACAGCTCAAGGCATGCCTATGCTCAGCCCCAGAGGACAGTACCCCTCCAACAGCCACCAAACCTCGGTCCATTCTCGTTCGTTCAGAGTCGCGCTACAATGAGTCTGCAACGGATGTGTCAGCTTGATGAAGAAAGTCGTAGACGTGGCTCTTTCCAGCCAGCTAGCCAAGACCAAGACCTGCTCACCCTTTTCCCGTCGTGGACGCGATCTTCCGGCCCGACGAATCGTACAAAATAGTCCAGCGGACCAATTTCCCAATTTGATGGAGACGCTGCAGTAGTTTATCGGCACGGCTCTGTCACAGCATCTCCCCGGCTCGACCCCTGCTTGGCGGCTCGACCCCAGCTCATGCAGACTTGGCAACATTGGCGGTCGAATGAAGGGGGCGGCTCATATGCAGTTGGCTGCATGGAAAAGCCTTGCACGTGGTCGCCGTTGGTCCAGAATTCCCTCGCACCTTTTTTTTTTCATGCATTCGGGGCTGGACTCGGGCTAGTTTTCGGGTTGACGGACAATGTCTCGCCTCCTTGGCCTCCAGGTTCAAGGACCTGAATCCAGACTTGGACCTTGTCATTCCATACGAACGGTGCAGCTGCGGTATGTCCGCGAGATGAACTGCATAGAGGCAAGCCCATGATTGTAATTCTATTTCGACATCGCCCCCTGGTCAGTGGGATACCACACGATTACCTGCCTAATAGCGTAAGATGATCGGATTCGCTGACCTCAAACCCATGGGGATACCCACGTGTGTCGGTGTCCACCACGAAGCTTCGAGTTGAAATAAGAATGCTGGTCTGGGCTGTTGTGAGCTGAACACTTTTGGAAGCCTTCACACCGGTCAAGGAAAGTTGCAGATCTCTTACGCCCTCCAACCGACACGATGCGTTTTCTCCCACTTGTCTCGCTGCTGGGGTCGACACTCGCCGCCGCGCAGGAGTGCAGATGCGTTAGTCACCATCCTCCAAACCCATTTATGCCCAAATATGTCGCTGATCGTCATTGCTAGGTCCCTGGCGACAAATGTTGGCCGTCGCGATGCTCCTGGGACGGACTGGACAAGCTCCTCGGCGGCAACAAGCTCATCAAGAGCCAGCCCCTTGCGCGGTCCTGCTACGACGGGCCCGACAAGGACTTGGACGAGTGCGCCTACGTAACCAAGATGTGGTCGGACCAGGATTTCCAGACATCCCAGCCCATTGGCCGACCGTACCCGTACAACATCACCTGCGCGCCCGTCGACTACGCCGCCGACGAGACACCCGGGGAATGCCTACTGGGTCCCCTCCCGACGTACGCTGTCAATGCGACAACACGGGAAGATATCGAAGCTACACTGGCGTATGCAAAACGCAAGAACATCCGCCTCGTGGTCACTGGCACGGGCCACGATCTGCTGGCTCGATCGGACGGCTATGGCGGTCTTGAGGTTTGGTTGCGCCACTTCCGCAACGACATTCAATTCCAAAAAACGTTCCAGCCCTCGGACGGCTGCACCAAGTCTGGCTGGACGGGTAGCGCCATCCACATTGACGGCAACTACCAGTGGCGCGATGTCTACAAGGTGGCCAAGGCCAATGACGCGATTGTGGTCGGCGGCGGCGCTGTCTCTGTCGGCGCGATTGGCGGCTGGGCATCTGGTGGTGGCCACGGGCCTGCCACGCGCAACTATGGTCTTGGAGCGGATCAGATCCTCGAGGCTGAAGTCATGCTGGCCGACGGGACTGTTGTCACCGCCAACCACTGCCAGAACACGGATCTGTTTCGGGCGATGCGTGGCGGTGGTCCTGGCTACGGTATCACGCTGAGCGCCGTCGTCAAGGCACATCCCAACGTCGACGTTGTCACGTTTCACTCTCTTGCCATCGCGCCCTATGCGCAGACACCCGAGAACGCAGACCTGCTCGACGCCGTCAGCGTGCTGATCCAGAACTTCCCCGACTTGAGCGATGCTGGGTTTGCCGGCTACGCCTACTGGTTCCGCAACTTCCCAGGCCCCTTTATTGGCGAGATCCAGTCTGGCTACTCTCATGGCTTCTGGACTATTGGCAAGACCCAAGAGGAAGCGGATGCTGGCTTCGCGCCTGTCCGCTCTCTGCTCGAGCCCTTCAAGGATCGCCTCCTTGTCGTCGAGAGCTTCCGCAACTACACCGACTACTGGTCCTTTTACGAGGCAGAGTCTGGCCTGTACGACCCCACTGGCGACACGTCTATTGTCACGTCACGCTTGATTGACCGCCCTGCCGTGGAGGACTACGAACGCGTACGTGATGCCGTCGAAGTCATGAGCGGCGACGCCTCGGAATACGCATCCAACGTCGTCCTCCTCGTTGGTGGAGGCCAGAACTTTGAAGACGCCGACGACGAGACTTCTGGTCTCCACCCCGCGTGGCGAACGTCATCCTTTGCGCTCGTCACCGGGCGCGGCGTGCCCAAGACCGCGAGCAACGAGCTGCGCAAATATGTCAACGACGATATCACCTTCGTCAAAGGCGCCGCCACGAAGAAGCTGGCGCCCAACACGGGCGGTTACATGAACGAGGGCGACCGACATGATCCAGAGTACAAGGACACGTTTTACGGATCCAACTACGTGGCGCATCTGGCCACCAAGAACAAGTATGACCCCGACCATGTCTTTTACTGTCCGACATGTGTTGGCTCGGAAGAGTGGAAGGAGAGACCTGATGGACCGCTCTGTCGGGTTTAGACATCACGCATGTGGCTTGCAGAAGCAGGGACTTTAATATTAGACACTACATATCCTAAGTAAACCATGTTCTCTTCTCTCTCTGTCTCTTGCATGACCCGTGAGCTCGGCACGCCGGGGCTCGAGTTCCCATGTCTCTTGAAGTTGCGCTCTTGTGCTCTTCTTCCCGAAGGATTGCGTGCCAGCCTGAATCAAACGCTGGGCCGCGCTCAACTTGGAGCTCACAATGTGCTTCCGAGGGACTGGCCATTCTTTGCTTCCAGTACGAGTCTAGCTGCCAAGTTACTGCAGACGTCCCTTCTCACTTGTTTGACACCAGTCCCTACAATGAGTTTCTCTTGAGCAAGGTGGTGCAATATGGTTCAGCATAGCGAACAGCTTGCTGAAACTGGACTAGAGGTAGAAGTAGCGAAAAGGACCGGACAAAGTGTCCATGACCTCGCCAATGACGGTTGAGCCACCGGCATAACCCATGTCAATGGGACCTTCCAGCGACGCCTTTCGGGGCGGCGGCTTGTTGGCCCATGTATTGTGACCATAGGGGCGGCCGTTGAACTCGCAATGGCGCTTGTTGGGGTTGATTGCTTGCCAAAAGGTCCACATGCGGTCCATCATATCATGGTGCACCCAGAAGGCAGGGTATCCAGGGGAGGTGAAGAGGTCACCTCCAGGGTCGCCACTGTTGTTGGGTCAGCTTACAGTATAGGTTGCAGCTGCTTTTAGGGAGGCGTCGCCTACCCGATCGTGTAATGAATCCTGTCGTGAGAGCCAATCGAGGGCGTGTAAGGCACACATTCGGACAGAAGCCGGTCCTGTTAGATATCAGGCTTCAAGAGCAGGTCTGTCTACGCCAAGCGTGATACCAAATCTCATGCGCGTTTGTGGCAAGGCCCGGTTGGACGTACTGAGAGCTGTCGAGTAGTTGGCGTAGCGGATGATCATGGCACCACCAAGATCGCACAGGATCGCGGAGGTTGTAGCCCAAGCCACCGCCAGGGCCGGGAGGAGCGCCGCCCTGGATGCCGCCCACAGGACCGAAATTGACCGTCATGTTGACAAATGGACCAGTTATCACGTATGCGCCCCCCGTGCCTGTCGGCAAAGGAATAGGATCACACGAAACGCCTTCAGGAGTGATAATGACAGGCCCATCGTGGGGGACATAGTTTCTATTGTCACCGAGGCTGTAGTCGTCACCGTTGAAGAGGGGCGAGTTTCGGGAGCGCTGACATACTTGGCCCAGTCCTAGTATGGCTGGAGTCCCTTGTAGCCGCACTCTTCAAGGAGAGCCTTCTCATATATGTAAACAAACCGGCGCCAGGGAGGGAAGACGCCAGAGTAGTGGATGCTTAAGGTCTGCTGGATGTGCTTCACGACAAAGTCGTCATATAGAGTGCATGTGGTCAGTGCTGTGAATCCTTTGCGCAGGGCTGCGCCATCGACGCACCTTGGATCAAGCACCAAGCGCAACAACACTCTCGGGAGTGCGCGCGGGAAGCTGCTGTTGACACTTGACAGCATTGACATAGTCCAGCCTTTTCTTCTTAGAGAGCGAGCCACTCCTGGGCGTCGGCCGAAAAAGCACCTCCCAAAGGCAACATTGCGGGCGTTGCACGTAGCCTCCTTGTCACGCCTCTTCAGCCTCGCTTCGCGCCTTTCTAACACGTTGGTCCTGGTATATTCAATCAATGGTTTGCTGCTTGCTTTCGCTCTGTGCTATGTTTCTGGGAAGGACAACGACCGCCAAAGTAGCAGACGCGAGAACGGCAGCCGACGCGATCGACGTAAAACGCATAGTGCGCGGTGAACGGCATTGCTCGGGGCCCCAGGAATGGCTTGCTACGTTGGAAACAGGGAGCTTCTTGTTGGTTATAAGGAGAATTACCGATATATTTACTATTATTCTCGGAGAAACTCTAAACCAAGCCTTTATTACATAGTCGTATAGTATCGCGTATTCGATAAATTAACGCCGGCTTATTAAGCTAATAACGGAGCAAGTTTTAACTATAAAGAACGGTCTATAGATTATAAAGATACGACGCCGGCTATAGAGGATGTAGCCACGATCTAAACCGTATAAGAATACGCATCAAAAATTACGTAACGTAAAGCAAAGGAAGGTAAACATTATACTATAGGATATTCGAGAAGAGTAAACCAATATATAGGCGGTTAAAGATATCGAACGCTAACTCCGTAGTAAAGGGTTTACTCTTGTACTAGAGGATATTTCGACTTAACTTTAATGTCCTATATAAAAGAGAATAATAGAAGCGCTTATAGCTAAAGTATAGCCTACTCTTAAGGGCTAGTTATTAGAAACCCAGAACTAGGTTTAATGAAGACAGTGAGAAGGTGCACAATGTCGAGAGGGCGCAGCTAGATCGCTGCGAGTACGGTGTCCTTGGTGACTGTATTAATCTCTTGATCTTCCTAGAAGCATTCCTCGGCTACGAAGGTTCTTCCCTTAGTGCGCCCTTATGCACGTGACCTAATCGGGGCTTCCTAAGCCACACCTAGCCACAAGGCTAGTCGCTTCAGCCACCCCTAATGCCTGCAACAACCTGGGTATGTAATATGTGTCTAACAAACTAGATTTAATAAAAAGAGTAATAAGGTGCATAATTTCGAAAGGGCGTAGCTAGATCGCTACGAGTACGGGGTCCTTATGTGACGTTCGGGTCTAAACTAGCTACCGGGTAGGTAGAATAGAAGTCGGTTTATAAACTAAGTATACTAGGATATCGTTGACTTAAGCGGTCGGGTTATAATTTATACGAGATAGTAGATCTTACGTAAATAGTTATATTCATAGCTAGAGAGAGCTAGTAGAGACTAACTATAGTAAAGCTAGGCTTCTTATATACTAGTTATAGTAGCGAGGGCTCACGGGAATATCGTAATCCTATGAGCTATATATTAATACGAGAGCGTAGGCTTAGGGTAAGGCCGTGAGCTATAGCACGTATGATAAACGTGGGTGGTTTAATAGGTAGAAAAACATAGGGGGCACGTGAGAGGCGCATGCGGTCGCATGTCGGGTCGTAACACCTTAGTAACTATATTAATCTCTTAATCTTCCTAGAAGTATACCTCGGCTACGAAAGGTCTTCCCTCGGTGCGCCCCTATACACGTGACTTAATCGGGGCTTCCCGAGCTATATCTAGCTATAGGGCTAGTAGCTTTAGCCACCCTTAATACCTATAATAATCTTAGTATATAATATATATCTAATAGAACGCCCCTCTCTACATATACCGTCCTCGGTATCCACGTATACGTAGCGTATTCGTAGCGAATATACTAGGTCTATATAGCGAGGTAAGTATTCGGTAGCTTTATTTAATCTTTATATCGACTTTAATTATGTTATGGGCCAAGCCCTATTGGAATAACTTGGTAGCTCAGAATGAGTCTATCTAACGATAAGGTAGGAAAAGAGAAAGAGGAGGGAATTTACGGTCCCCCTTTCCTATAAAAACCCTGCGAGGTCTGTGCGTCCTCGTAAGCACGCGTCACGTGCCTGGGTGAACTAGGCCGGGTCTTATACCTAGCCGCTAATAACTAGTAGAACCGTAATATTACCTCCCTACTAACTCTAGGCTAGCCTACGGTAGCCTGTCGGGATAGCTACGGGGTGCCTTACCGCTAGGAGTATATCCTAGGTTTTCGTATATAATAATTCGCACTCCGGGTAGATCCGCGGTTTCTCGTAATACCCCGCGCGGTATAGCTACGTCCTATATATACACCTATTAGCCTCGCGAAATAAGGCTAAGGTAAAGGTAATATAAGCTAACCTTAGATAAATCTAAGGGCGGCTATAATAATATCGGCCGTAGCCTTCCCTACCTATTATTTTTTCTCTCCTTTAGCCTTATTTCTCGATACCGGTATATACCTTTAATAGCCCGCGGTAGCCCCGCGATACCTCTATAACCTCCTTACTAACCTTATATATAGCGCGCTATAGTTAATTAGCCCGCCGGCCCTTATGAGTTAATCCTACGCGCGCGTAGTCCCTACGCGCCGCTTACGCCCACTCTAAGAGCCTTACTAATATTATAGATTAATTAAATCTTTATCGCCGCTACCGCCGCTACCTCTCCCGCCCTTAGTAAGGACTTCGATACTAAAGCGACGATGTATAGCTAATATACATACGTAGTAGCTACTAGTAAGAAAGGCGCCGCCTAGGGCTCTCGTAGCTCTAAGTATAACTATCGCGTATATTGTATAACCCTAGGGTGCGAGTTCTTAATAAGGATAGTACTAACGCGCGGTAGTAGTCCTCGTTATCTCCTCCCCCTTCTATACCGCTACTAGGTAAGAAATAGGCGCCCCCTAGCCGCCGCCGTAAGCTCCCGTATATACGAGTACGAGGAAGATACGGGAACCTTACTTATACGCTCTAGATACTCTCGCTACCTCTATGCCCTTATAGCTAACCCCTCCGCTACGCCCTACCGTAGCGTTAAGAGTAAGTCTTCTTACGACTTACGTATAGTTAGTTTACTAACTTAAGTAGACTCTAGTAATAAAAAGTACTATTATTATACTAATATTAAGTATGAGTATATCTCTATAAGTTTATATATTTCTAAAGATTCTAAACACTAGTCCCTCGTACTATTAATATATATTTTCTATAGCTCGCTCTTAAGGCTATCCCTACCGCCCTAGAGTTTATAGCCGCTATTACTATTATAAAGGCCGCGGGTACTACCTTAGGCGATAGGTCCGCTATAAGTCTACCGTATCCTTATATAATAAATATATACTAACTAGCTAAAAAACGCGTAAATAGTCTACTATAAGCGAGCGCGCTACGCGCGCCCTATAATAGTACCCCCGGGCCGCCCCTAACGCTAACTACCGCCTTATTAGTATTAAAGCTATACTACGCTCTATCTACGAGTATCTTATAAGTTTATATCCTTACGGTCCCCTTACGAGTTACCGGCTAACCCGTTAGTAACTCCTTATCGTTAAGGGTTATAATCTTTTTAATAAGGAGCCTAAGTCCGAGGAGGAGGGCGCGGCCCCTAGGGCCTAGATATAGTATAGCTATAGTTTAGGTATAGGGGACCCTTCGGGGCTGATTTCTATTCTTTAATTCTTTAAGAAAAAGCTTAGTATACGGTCTCTTTATAGTAGCCCGGCGGATCGGCTATAGCCGTATAGCCTTAAATAAAGTTCCTCCCCCCCCGCCTATAAGTTAACTAAAAATATCGTAAAATTAGCTATATTTAGAGCGGAAAGTTTACGTAGTTATTACGATCTCGCTACGCTCTAGTTAGGACTATCGTGAAATTCTATAGATCTATAAATTTCTTCGAATTCGTCGAGCGCGGCTATATCCGTAACGTTCGATAGCGGTTCCTAGGTTAGCTTAGAATAGCCTTTCTACTTTATAAGGCACTCCCTCTATAGCCCGCGGCCTCGCCGCTTACTTCGTGCGTATAGGATATATTTGACTAGCTATTTTTATTATTTATTAATTATAATCGCAGGAGGTTAGCTATCGTTAGTTTATTAACCGGCCACTAGGTCTAGGCCCGCCCGCTATAGCTAGTCGACGTAGAAACGCGGATAGATCGCAAAAGGAACGCTTAGTTCGACTATTAGAGGGCTAATAACCTTAGTAACTTTATACTTATAATATAGGGCGTCGAGCTTCTTACTCGGCCTTATAGTATAATAGTTCGCTATTTTTAGCTATACCTTATCGCTAACTTCGAATTATTCGGCTAGTCGTCGATATAAGTTAGTTACGTCCTTAGCGCGTTATTATATAGCGGCGATAGCTATTTATACGAAGTCTATTACTTTACCTAGCCGGGAGATAAAGTCCCTTATAACGAGTTCGGGGAAACTCTATACCTCGTTCGCCTCGTTATCTAGTACTTAAATCGCCGAGGGTTCCTAACCGTATTCGTAAAAAAAAGGGCTAACTATTATAGCGGCGTTCTTTTTATTATTAAGCGCTAATATCGCTACGGGTGGCTAATCTAACTAATTCGATTAGGCTTATTCGATATAATAACGAAAGTAAACCTAAATCTCTTAGTTATTCCTCTCCGAAATCCTATCTATTTAAGGATAGTAAGCGGTGCTTAGACGCTACGTTACCCTTATAAGTTAGTAAAGACTCTTTTAGAATCTTCTTATTTAGTTCGTCCCTCTATCGCTAACGATAAACGCTAGTATTCCGTAGTAACGGTAGTAGTATATAAGGAAATACTACGCGCACGCCTCGGTAGTTATATTACTTATCGCTTCGAGCGTAACTACTTTCGTTAGTCTATCTATAATCACCTAGAGGTATTATACCTTATCTAACCCTAACTCTAATAAGCTCGTAATAAAGTCTATTACGAGGTCGCTACGGGGTTACTCTAGGATAAATAAGGGTTTAAGGAGACCTTATTTTACTTCCCTCTAGATATAGTTCCGGCCGTAAGTATCGCACGCTATAATAAACCTACGTACTAGCTTCGTTATCTTTAGCTAGAAGAACTTCCTCGCTACCGCTTCGTAAGTTATATCCTATCCTAGGTAGCCGACTAACGGGGCTTCGTAAATCTTTTATATTACTTATTCGCGTAGCTTATCCGTATCGTCCTCGCTATCTCTAATAACGCCCTTAAGGACCTAGATCTTATCCCGGAATAGTAATCGCCGGCTAGAGTTAATCTAGTATTCTACGATTTAGACCTTAAGCGATAGGCGAGCGGGAAGGCGGCGTTCTCGATATAATACCGACCGGTATACGGTCTAACAAACCTTATCCTAGCGAATAGTTTCGTCCTAAAGGTTCGCTAAGGCCTCGTCGGTAGAGAAGATATCCACCCCCTTTAAGAGCGGCGAGGGGCCGGCGTTTTAGCTACTCCCTAGCGTTCGTAAGAGCGGGTTATTATAAGGGGAGCTCTTAGGGAATATTTCTCGGAAGCGGCTAAGTATACGAGGGTTATCCTCTCTAGCGGGGACGTCCTATTCGCGGCGACTTAGCGTATCGGGCGTAGCGGCCTCGCACCCCGGGCGGTAACGTAGTTAGAAGGGCTCATATAGGCTATCTTATTAGCTACGATTTTTCGAATATCTTCCGAGTATAGATTCCACACTAAGGAAAAGTAATATTAGCACGAGATATAATATTCGATAAGGGCACGTTTTTCGATAGCGATAAGACCACACCCGAGCTGCTCACGAGTATTAACGAGCTATTTTATCAGATCTAGCTATTAGAGAGCGAGAGAACGCACGAACGGACGATCGCAGAGGTAGATTAAACTAACAAATCGGTTATCGAATTCGAACCCGATTATAAAGATAATCCTAAAGACTAAGATAACGAATATAATAAGGATAATAATCTCGAGCTAGCGAGGTAATTAGAAGAGGTCTATATCACGCCTCTACCTTTAGAAGACTTCGAACCGCCGCTAGAGGTAGCGTTTAATATGCACCTTCCGATAGCTCGAGCCGAGGGGGTGAAGAAAAAGGTACCCTTTAAGCTACCGATATTATTAGACTAATCTAGCGATTAATAGGATTAAAAAGGTAGGTTCGAGGACTTTATCCCGATCCTAGTTAATAATCCGATCTATAGCGCTTTTATAGCTAGCCGTAAGTTTAAGCCGAAGAAATTTCATAAGCGGTAACTACTAGAGGCCCTAAAAAAATATCGCGATCTTAAGGGTTATTTATTTAAATAGGAATTCCGTTAGGCTCAGAGGGATTATCTTAAATTACACGAGTAAAAACAGACCTTCGAGGAGGTACCCTAGAGTTAAGCTAAAGACTAGCAGGTCCTCGGCTATATATAGGTATTTACGTATAAAACTAATAAGCATGGATATCTCGTTAAATATAAGGCGAGACTCGTTATATATAGTAACTAACAGACTAAAGGAGACTTACTAACGAGGGTAATAACGTTAGCTACGAACTCGTTTAGGATCATAATAGCGATAGCCGTAGAACAAGACCTCGAGCTATAGTAGATAGATACCGTAAACGTATTTATAAAGTATATATTTAATAAGCTAGTATTTATACGGCCCCCGCCGGGCTTTAAAAGCTACGGACGAGTGCTACGGCTATATAAGGCCCTCTACGGCCTACGAAAGTTACTACTACTATAGCAGAAGGAGCTTACGAAAGCCCTCGAGGAATAAGGCTTTTAACGGGTACCGTAAGAGCCTTATACGATATAGAAAGGATCCGTGATTGTCTTTTTCTTTATTAACGATATTATCTAGGTATTTCTATTAACGGTAATAGCAGAAGCCGAAGAGACGATATAAAAGCTTCGAGACCGCTATAAGATTAAAGACCTAGGAGAGCCATAGTAGTTCCTAGGGATTTATATTATCAGGGATAGAGCTAAGCGATTAATCTAGCTGACCTAAGACTCGTATATTAATAAGATAGCTTACTAATTTAAACTAGATCTATCGAAGCTCCCGAATACGCCGATAAACGAGACCGAGCTAATGCTATCGAGCATATAAGCTACCGCGAAGATAATCCTAATATATTAAAAGAAGGTTAGAAGCCTGCTATTTATAGCCGTATTAACGAGACCGGATATAGCGTTTGCTTTATTTAGGCTCGCAAGGTATAATCATAACCCGGGTTAAAGCCACTAAGAGGTAGTAGACCGGGCGCTATAATATCTCTATAGGATAAGGACTTATAGGATCAGGCTTAGAGGAAGGCCGTATATTAATATCTTTATCTATACGAGCGATACCTCGTTTACTAACAATCGCAACAACCGTAAGAGCTCTTAAGGGTATATTATATAGTTATACGGCGGCTCGATAGCCTAGAAGGCATTAAAATAGCCGACCGTAACGACTAGCACGACTAAAGCCGAGTTACTCGCGGCGTTAGCGGCAGCGCGAGAAGCTATATTTATAAGCCGTTTGCTTAAAGCACTCTAGGTGCGCTTGATAGATACCGTTATTATCGAATGCGATAACACGTAGACCGTGAAGCTAATAACTAACGATCTCAAGAAGCTCGTTATAAAGCTCCGGCACGTTAATATCCATAGCCACTAGCTGCGCTAGGAATACTAGCAAGGGCGGATTAAAGTCTACTAGGTTCTAACGAAATAGATAATCGTAGATAGCTTGACTAAGAGCTTGCTAAACTAGTAATATTAGAAGTTCGCTACGATTATCGGGATCGAAGATCTACGAGATCGACTAGTGTTACGGTTCTACTAGTTGCTAGTGGCTGGGTACAAGACCCGGCCCAGTTCACCCAGGCACGTGACGCGTGCCCACGAGGACGCACAGACCTCGCAGGGTCTTCATAAGAAAGGGGGACCGTAAATTCCCTCCTCTTTCTCTTTTCCTACCTTATCGTTAGATAGACTTAATCTAAGCTACTAAGTTATTCTAATAGGGCTTAGCCTATAATATATCTAATGATCTATCTAACGACGTAGCGTATTCGTATAGCACGAGCTGCGATATCTAACGAATAAACATTTAATATACCCTCGTAGGTAACTATATAAGTTACCGAGCAAGTAAATACCTCGCTCCGGCCGATATAAGAGCGGATCGTAGAGCTTTCGTAGCTTATTCATAGCAGGCTCGTAACGCCTGCCCCTTCACAGGCTCCCGAATAAGACACGCCTGAATATCCTATGCCCGTCCCCCCCGTCGTTATCGATATAATGGCCGACGAGGTAACTCAGGCTAATATTCCGACCGAGGCGCCCCCCGAGCGAAGACCTAGCGGCCACCCTATAAGGAAGCTACTAGCGAACCCTCTAAAGTTCTCGGGTAATACTAAGGACTACGACCTCTAGAGAGTCTAGATAAAGGATAAGCTCGAGCTAGACTAGAACTATTTCGACTCATAGCGAGAACGCTAGTACCTTATTAATAGCTACCTAGACACCAACGCGCAGCGTATCGTGCGGGCCTATTATAAAGTAGGGGCATAGGCCGACTAGGACCCCTATAAGTTCTTAGCCTACCTCGATCGGTGCTACGCGGATCCGAACCAGAGCACACGCGCTACGGAGACCCTACGTAACCTTAAGTAAAGCGAGGCATAGTCCTTCGCGGCCTTCCTACCCAAGTTCGAGCGTATTCTAACGGAAGCTAGCGGCGGCCTCTAGACCGATAGCGCCCGCCTCGCCTTCCTATCGGGTGCGATAAGCTAGCGGCTCCGTATCGCACTCGTCCCCGTAGATCTCCCGGATAACTATAGCGCTTAGGTCACTAGGGTACAAGGGGTTATATAGAAGCTCGAAAGTACCGATAAGGGCGCGAGGACGTAGTTCCCCCGCAGGAGGGCCGCACCCGAGGCGAACCACGCGTATACCCCTAGGGATAGCGATAGCGACGTCCGAATAAGCGGCGTTAACCGCCTGTCATAGCGAGGTAGCCGCGCCTCCGAAGTCCGGGTGCGGAAGCTAATCACGTGCTAGTCTTATAGCTAGGAGGGCCATATTAAACGGGAGTGCCCGTCTCTAAGGGTCGCCGCGGTCTCACAGGAGTCTCGTAGCGATAACGAGGACGATAAAGAGCCGGATACTACGGCGGGAAAAGCATAGCCCTAAAGTAAAGTCGGGCGTCGGGGCCTACGAGAGCTAAGATTGCTCGTTAGAAAAGGTTTAAGAGTTTATTAGGTAGTTCTTCGTTAAATATATAAGTACGAATAAATAGCGTTCACGCTATAAAAGCCCTAATAGACTCTAGCTATAACTACTATATAATTATAAGCGAAGACCTTATAATAAGACTTAGCCTCCCGCTAATAGAAGAGTATTCCCGCCCCTTAAGGGGATACTCCGAAGAGATAAAGTAAGGAAAAAGCAACGGGGTCGTAATACTAATAGTAAAGATCTACGGCTTCGAAGAAGAAGTCTTTACCTACGTGGTGCCGGGTCTCAGCCAAGACCTATTTCTAGGCAACCCGTGGATAGCACGTAATAAGACCAGCTATAACGCTAGGAGAAAGCAGCTCTAGCACGGCCGTGCAAGGCTAGCGGTCCGCCTAGTTAGGGAGCAAGAACCCCGTGGAGTATAGGCGGTACGAGTAGCGAAACTCGTATCGGGGAGCGTCTTCGCAGCGGAATACCGGCGAGTACGACGACGTGAACTAAGGGACCCGGCTATTAGCGCGATCTCGTTAAAAGACATAAAAGACACACTCGTACCGAAGACGCCGGTAGACCCTAAGGACTTTATACCGGCCGATATCTTACGAGATTTCCTGAAGTTATTCTCGCCGGATCACGCGATAGGACTACCCCCACACTAGCTAGGCGTGGACCACGAAGTACACCTAGTGCGGGATAGTAGCGGGAACGAAGCGCCCCTGCCGTAAGGACCACTCTATAAGATATCGAGAGAGGAACTCCTAGTATTACGGAAGGTACTTCGAGACTTACTCGATAAGGGTTTCGTATAAGCTAGTAGCTCCCCCGCGTCGGTACCGGTGCTTTTTATAAAGAAGCTAGGCAGCGGAATCCGATTCTACTACGATTATCGAGCGTTGAACGCGATCACGAAAAGGGATAGATACCCACTCCCACTAATCTCGGAGATACTCCGTAGCTTATCTATAGTAAAGTAGTTCACGAAGCTCGACGTAGTAGCCGCTTTCTATAAGATCCGGATAGCCTAGGGTCACGAGGAGAAGATAGCGTTCCGAACGAGATATAGGCTGTTCGAGTAGATTATATACCCGTTCGGGCTAAGCGGCGCCCCCGCTACGTTTTAGCGGCGAATTAATAGCGTCCTCCGAGAGTTCTTAAGGGACTTCGTAACTATATATATCGACGATATCTTGATTTACTCGAACGGATCGAAGAGCGACTACCTTACGAAAGTACGGCGAGTACTTAAGGCGCTCGCCGATATAGGGCTATCACTCGACCCTAAGAAGAGCGCGTTTGCCGCGAAGAAAGTGAACTACTTTAGCTACGTAGTAGAGGCCGAGAAGGGAGTATCTTACGACCTAGAGAAGCTGCGAGCTATACGCGAATAGGAGGCGCCTATAATAGTTAAGGGAGTGCAGAGCTTCTTAGGCTTCGTGAATTATTACCGCGGCTTTATAGACCACTTCTCCGATATAGCGATCCCGTTAGTAACACTCACGAAGAAAGGAGTTCCTTTCGTCTAGTCGGAGGGAGAAGATATAGCGTTCTCGGAACTAAAGCGCAAGCTCTACGAAGCCCCAGTCCTATAACACTTCGATACCGAGCGGGAAACCTAGCTAGAGACCGACTCGTTAGGATAGGCCATAAGAGCGACCCTAACCTAGCTAGACTCGCAGGGGAATCGCCGCGCTATCGCATATAACTCGAAGAAGCTATCGCCAGCTAAGTATAACTACGAGATCTATAATAAGGAACTCTTAGCTATTATATATAGCTTAAGAGTATAAAGGGCGGAGCTAAGAAGCTGCGAGTCCTTTACGATACTCACGGACCATAAGAACCTTATATACTTCCTTACGAAGCGACAGCTTAACGAGAGGCAGGTGCGCTAGGCTATAGAGCTTTAAGAATATAATTTCCAGCTACGCTATCGCCCGGGGTACGAAGCCGCTGCGCCCGACGCGCTAAGTCGCCGTGAATAAGATATTCCCGCGGGAGAAGATAATCCTCGCACGCTCGGCCGCTTCCGGGAGATATTTCCTAGAGGCTCTCTACTAAAGAGCCCGCTTATAAGGATACTAGGGAGTATCGAAGACGCTGGCCCTTCGCCGCTCGCGGAGGGAACTAATATCTTCTCCGCCGATAAAGCCTTAGCGAACCTCTAGGACGAAACTATCCGCTAGGATAAGGTCTACCAGATAGTACACCGAGCGGTATCGTAATAAGAGCGCCGCTTCCCCGCTCGCCTAGGACTTAAGGTCTAGATCGCGGAATACCGGATTAATTCTAGCCGGCGATTGCTATTCCGAGATAAGATCTAGGTTCCGGGGGGCGCTCTTAAGGACAGCGTAGACGATACGGATAGGCTACGTGGTTAATTAGTATAGAAGATTTATAAGGCTCTATCGGTCGGCCACTCCGGACGGGATACTACTTATAAAGCGGTAGCGAGGAAGTTCTTCTAGCCAGGCATAACGAAGCTTATACGCAGGTTTATCGTAGCGTGTAACGCCTACGGCCGGAACTATATTTAGAGAGAGGTAAAGCAAGGCCTCCTTAAGCCCTTGCCTATCCTAGAGCGACCACGCAGCGACCTCGCAATAGACTTTATCACAAGCCTGCCCGAGTCGGGTTCAGATAAGGCGTAGTACCTTTAGGTTATCACGGACAGGCTAACGAAGGCGGTGACGCTCGAGGCGATAAGTAGTATAACTACCGAGGCGTGTACGTAGCGTTTCCTCACGTGCCACTACCGGCACCACGGGATACCGATATCTATCGTTAGTAACAAAGGGATAAACTAGACCGGAAGATTCTAGAAAAGCCTCTACCGACTCGCAAGGGTCACGTAGCGACTAAGCACCGCCTACCACCCCTAGACGGATAGGATCTCGGAGAGGAATAACCAGGAGATCTAGGCATACCTTCGTTATTATATCGATTAGGCCTAATCGAACTAGTCGGACTAGCTGCCCGCAGCGATATTAGCGCTTAATAATAGGAAGAACGCTACTATAACAGTCAGCCCCTTCTTCTACGAACACGGCTAGGAACTATCAGCGATTCAAGTGCCGGATAATAAGGTAGGCGAGCTACGGAGTTCCCCCGAGCTCGCTACGAGGGACTTTATCTCCCGGCTAGGAAGGGTAACAAAGTTTATACAGATAGCTATCGCTACCGCGCAACAACGCGCCAAGGACGCGGCTAACTCGCACCAGCGACCCGCCGAATGGTTCGAGGTTAGTAATAAGGTATAGCTAAAAATAGCGAATTACCATACGGCGAGACCGAGTAAGAAGCTCGACGCCTTATATTATAAATACGAAGTCACTAAGGTTATCAGCCCCTTAGTAATCGAGCTTGGCGTTCCCTCTACGATCTACCCGCGTTTTCACGTCGACTAACTACAAAGGGCGGGCCCGGGTCTAGTAGCCGGTTAATAAACCGACGATACCTAACCTCCTGCGATCTTAGTCAACGAATAACAAGAATAGCTAGTTAAATATATCCTTTACGCACAAACCAAGCGGCGAGGCCGCGGGTTATAAAGGGAATACCTAGTAAAGTAAAAGGGCTATTCCGAACTAACCTAGGAGCCGCTATTAAGCGTTAAAGACACGGCCGCGCTCGATAAATTCGAGGAAATTCACGGACCCGCGGATTTTTACGATAGTCCTAGCTAGAATATAGTAAGGTCGTAATAGATACGTAAGCTTTCCGCCCCAGACACGACCAATTTTACGATATTTATACTCAACTTATAGACAAGGGGGGGGGAGGAAGTTATTCAAGGCCTTACGGCCGTAGCCGATTAGCCGGGCCACCGTAGGGAGACCGTACACTAGAACTTTTCTTAAAAAATTAAAAAATAAAAATCAACCCCGAGGGGTCCTCCACACCTAAACTATAATAACACCGTATCTAGGCCACAAAGGCCGCTTCCTCCTCTTTAGTCTCGGGCTCCTTATTAAGAGGGCTACTACCCTCGACGACAAGAAGGTTCTAGGAAGTTAGTCGATAACTCGCAGGGGGGCCGTAGCGAACTCATAAAATACTCGCAGAGCGAGCGCACTATAGCCTCGAGGCCGGTATAGCTATAGGTAGCGTCGGGGGCGGCCCGAGGATACTAGCGTAACGCGCGCAGCGCACGCTCGCCGGCGGTAGACTTTTTATGTAGTTCTAAACCCGTTAGTATACGTTCTCTTTACGGGTACGTAGCGGACTTACGTCGGACCTATCGCCCGGAATAACGCCCGCGGCTTTAGCGGTAGCAGTAACGGCAAGGAACTCTAGGGCGGTAGGGATAGCCTCAAGAGCGAGCTACGGAACGCAGGCGTTAGTAATATAAGGGGGCGGCGTCTAGATTTTTTAAGAAATAGAAAACTTATAAGGATATACTCGTGCTTAACATTAGTATAATAGTAGCACTTCCTACTACCGGAATCTACGCGAGTTAGCTAGCGGGCCGCACGGAGGTCGTAGGATAACTTACTCTTAACGCTACGGCAGGGCGCGGCGGAGGGGTCGCCTATAAAAGCGCGGAGGCAGCGGGCGTATCTAGAGCGTATAAGCAGAGTCCTCGTATTTACTACGTAATCGTATATACGGGAGCTTATAGTAGCGGCCTAGGGGCGCCAGCTTCTTGCCTAGCGGCGGCGAGGGGGGGGGGGACTAGGAGGACTATTCTAGCGGGTTAGCACGGTCCTCGCTAGAGACTCGTACCCTAGGGTGTTATAACATACGGCGCGGGGGCGCTTAGAGCTACGAGGTCCCTTGGCGGCGCCTTTCTTACCGGAGGCCACTACGTGTATACGTTAGCTATACGTCGTCGCTCTAGCTTCGGAGTCCTTACTAGGGGCAGCGGCAGGGGCGGCAGAGGCGATAAAGATTTGATCGTTCTACGACGTCAGTAAGGCTCTCAGAGTGGCCGCAGGCGGCACGCAAGGACTACGCGCGTATAGGATTAACTCACGGGGGCCGGCGGGCTAATTAACTATAACGCGCTACGCATAGGGTTAGTAAGGAGGTCGTAGAGGTATCGCGGGGCTACCGCGGGCTATTAAAGGCATATACCGGTATCGAGAAATAAGGCTAAAGGAGAGAAAAAATAATAAGCAAAGAAGGCCACGGCCGATATTATTATAGCCGCCCTTAGATTTATCTAAGGTTAGCTTATATTACCTTCACCTTAGCCTTATTTCGCGAGGCTGACGGGTGCACACATAGGACGTAACTATACCGCGCGGGGTACTACGAGAAACCGCGGATCCACCCGGAGTGCGAATTATTATATACGAAAACCCAGGGTATACTCCTAGCGGTAAGGCACCCCGCAGCCATCCCGACGGGCCACCGTAGGCTGGCCTAGAGTTAGTAGGGGGGTAATATTACGGTTCTACTAGTTGCTAGTGGCTGGGTATAAGACCCGGCCTAGTTCACCCAGGCACGTGACGCGTGCCCACGAGGACGCACAGACCTCGCAGGGTCTTTATAAGAAAGGGGGACCGTAAATTCCCTCCTCTTTCTCTTTTCCTACCTTATCGTTAGATAGACTCAATCTAAGCTACCAAGTTATTCCAACAGGGCTTAGCCCACAACAACTAGCTATCGAACGTCGAATAGACGAGCTAAAAGATCTAATCAAGTCCGCTGCTAGGACTGAACCAGCAGAAATAGAGATACGAGTCGGCTATAACACTATAAATCAGCGTTAGAAGGAAGGAAAAGGGGCTCGCGATAGCCTTAAAAGTTTAGGGCAGGAAGAGCCCTACCGGCCCTTCCTAAGGGGGTGTGTTAGATAGCGTGTGGATAATGTGTGGCTAGTGTGGTGTGGATCTATAAAGGATTTTATAAGGGGCTTATAGCTTGAGGGATTTTGTGGGACACTCGATCAGAACATCAATCAATACAACACAATCTAGCCTTATGACACCACGCGGGGTACTACGAGAAACCGCGGATCTACCTGGAGTGCGAATTATTATATACGAAAACCTAGGATATACTCCTAGCGGTAAGGCACCCCGTAGCTATCCCGACGGGCCACCGTAGGCTAGCCTAGAGTTAGTGGGGGGGTAATATTACGGTTCTACTAGTTACTAGCGGCTAGGTATAAGACCCGGCCTAGTTCACCCAGGCACGTAACGCGTGCCCACGAGGACGCACAGACCTTGTAGGGTCTTTATAGGAAAGGGGGACCGTAAATTTCCTCCTCTTTCTCTTTTCCTACCTTATCGTTAGATAGACTCAATCTAAGCTACTAAGTTGTTCCAACAGGGCTTAGCCCACAA
The DNA here is from genome assembly GCF_022114955.1 of Emericellopsis cladophorae. Taxonomy (NCBI): domain Eukaryota; kingdom Fungi; phylum Ascomycota; class Sordariomycetes; order Hypocreales; family Bionectriaceae; genus Emericellopsis; species Emericellopsis cladophorae. The sequence continues at coordinate 21,914 of NW_026251039.1, forward strand.
CAGATAGCGGGTCGTTGACGGACTTGGCTCGCTATTATCCCTATTGCGTGGGCACCGGGCCATGGAGAACGCTTACCGTGGAGCCTTTGATAAGAAACGAAAATTACACTAGATAAGTAATCTGATAGTGTGACCTTCGCTTGGAGTGAGTAAGACGCATTAATGATAAGAATAGGGTAGTTATTTCTAGGTCGATGCCTGGTCCGCAGCAGGTACGGATATAGCACTCTATTATTCTCGCTGCGAATTTCCCAGGGGATCTCGATATCCTAGCGAGGTAGGGGGCTGATTAGTAGTTAGGTCGGTGACGACCAGCGAATACCGGCTGTTGTATGTTCTTTTTGCTTTTGACTCTATCTGAAATTATCAATTACTCATGCGCAAGCAAACGTACTGGCCCCAAGGCTTGCGTTCAATGCCGCGAGCGCAAGGCCAAGTGCTTGGGGATGTATCTCCGGCAATGACTGGCGCTAGCCATGTGCAGCTTTCCCACCACCACTACTCCGCACTACAACAGAGAAGACTGAGGCTAATCCTAACCGGAGACGACTCTTGCATAGAATCTGTTTGAATTTTGGTGTACTTGAATAAACACCTTTTGCACAAGAGTATGGAACTACCTTAGGCCTGACGTCCCGCGAGGATAAACATAGACATGGCCAGCGTCGCACCGACAGCCCAAACTTTGAAACGAGTTGGGGCTTCGTTCGGACCCAATACCTCGTTGGCTTGCCAAATAACATATACATATGTATATAGCAGACGGCTGACCAACCATCCGATAGAAAGACAATTCATAATTAGGGGAGACACACCGGCCGAATTGCCTGCCGTCACAGCGGCTGCGAACACCGGAAGCGCCTCGAACCAGTTTGCTGCGCATCCTTCAGCGCGTAACAAGCGACCCCGAACCTAGTCCTCATATAATTAGTAATTTAACCTAATATTACAATTAACATGGTCTTTCTGTCTTACATTTTCGTCGAGATCGGCTTTTTTTAGCACTTCAACAAAGTCCCTCGGCTTATTGCGATCCAGTAACTTTAGGCCTGGTTTAGACATTATAGGGTATGTGCGGACACCTAATGCTATGCATAAAGCCACCGGAACCTAGAAAGAGGTAAAAGTAAGTATTAGTCTAGACCTTGGCACCGCTTTTGCGAGGAGATATAAAGACTACCGAGGAATGATAGACACGTGAGAACTCACCGTAAAGTACGAAATATTGAGAGTAGCCATGGCTTGATAATTGCGAATGATCGTGCTACCAATAGCTCTCGCTTTACCGGATACTGAACTTAAGTACTTCCTAGTCGATCTATGTACTGTCTTTTCATCTACATCATGACTTCTTGCACCGGGCCATTGTTCAACCGACTCGACGGATGCTTAACAATCAATGTTGGACGTGCATCAGGATGACCAATCATCCCAGAAGCTGGATTAGCCTAGGTCGCTGAATGGATGCGCCTTGCATTCAATCGCTGGGACATTTGTAAATTGTAATCGTAGCCGGGCAGGGGTGCATGAGACATTGGCCCCAGACCAACATGTAGCTCGTCTCGCGCCATGTCCGGGCATCGCCAGCCGGCTTTGTTCCGGACTCCGGAGAGTCTGTAGAAGTCCGGAGTCCGGACAAGGCCGTTGTATCCACCGAGGAGTCCCCACCGAGGAGTCCTGGCGAAGTACCAAGGCGGGCCGGTGGCTGCCTCTGCCGCCCATGAATGACCAGCTGCAGCTCATCAACGACTTCTTCCGCCATCTCTACCCCCGGGCCCCGCCCGTCTCCTCGATCCTGTGTGAGCCTGCTCGCCCAAAGATGTCTAAACGCACCAGCCTCGTGAATCGGAATTCTGCGCGACCTTGTATTACCTTTCGGCTAGGCGTCGAGCATGGCTAATAGTCCAAGCCCGCCCATGGCTGGACCGGCTGCCGCGTCTCAGTCCCGGGTCGAGGCTGGTCGACAAGATGAGCAGCAGTCTGGAAGCCATCATCCGCCCCAACGTAGCCTACCAGGGCGAGCTTCCACGCGGCCATCGTGCGCCGCGATAGGAGCCAAATAGGAACAATTGTGAGGCGTCGGCCAGGAACCAAAGGGAGTCTGTATTACCTGGAGGACCTGGCCGAGATCGACAATGAAATAGACTATCAGCAAAGCAGCGACCGAGACCCGTAAAACCGTACTCTGGCGGAGTCACAATTTCTGATTAGGCCGGTAATATCCCACCGTAAACGACTCGAATACGTGCAAACATCAAGAATACGAGACTTTGTTACAGGCATAGCTTTTATTCCGTTTCGTTTCGCGACGCAACCGACCGTCTAGATAGGAAAGAGGAAACATACTTAGACAGCGCAGGCTACTGACAACAAAAGATCCCACACTTAATCCTCTTCGAAAATGGAGTACGTGTTCCGCAGTATCGTGTCTACCACCTGGACCTGGCAACCAGCGTCCCGAATGGTCTTGGCGAGATTGGATCCCATGAGGGTCGGGCCAAAGATAACGGCGAGGTGATGCGAGCTCATGTGGTTAATGTGCGCGTTCTCGACCACGCGTGATAGGTGCAGACATAGGGCGCGAAGTGTGGCGTATTTAGGGTCTGGTAGCGAATTAATAATAGCGTGGATAGAATCCCTGCGCTGCGTCTCGCTGTCGTGCTGAGCAGCCGCTAGGAGACTGTCGTGGTTCTCCGAGGTGAACAAGGGGTCGGGCGGGTCGCTGAAGAACTGCTTCAATAGGCCCGCGGCGCTATGAATGTCCTGAAAGATATCATCTAGCTCCTGGAAGAGAAAAGCCGGGGTCTGCTTCCTCTGGTTATACATATTACGTAGCTTCTGGATATCCGCCGTGGAGCCCGGCTGGCGGTAGATACCCTCTACGTCGGGGCCACGGATAGTGACAGTAAGGATACACTCCTCGACGACGGTGGGCACGGCCAAGCCGTCGCGCTCGTAGAGATGAGACAGATGCAAGCCAAAGACGGGGTAAATGGCCGCAGTGGAAGGTGTGCCCTTGAACCTGTCGCCGCGCTGGTGCGCGCCAGACGGCGTCGATGAGGGCTGCTGAGGCGTATTCTTCCTGCGCTGGCGGTCGAATTTGAAACCTCGTAGCTTCCGCCCAAGTGATTCAATAATGCTAGTTTTGTTCTCGAGTTGCCTTTTCTGCCTTTCGATCTCGGCGGGGTTCGACACCATATGCCCATTATTTTCGTGATGATAGAAGTTTTTGTCGTCCTCGTTGGCCTCGTCGTCCTCGTTGGCCTCGTCGTCCTCGTTGTTCTCGTTGTTCTCGTTGTTCTCGTTGTTCTCGTTGTTCTCGTTGTTCTCGTTGTTCTCGTTGTTCTCGT
>NW_026251040.1:0-24995 GCF_022114955.1 Emericellopsis cladophorae
ATACGAAGGTGGGAAGCTTGTTCTTTTTGCCGAGGGCCAGTTCGTTAAGCAAGAGGAAGAAGCCACGCCGCAGCCATTGCCTACCAAGCGCCGCGCGCGACAACCAGCCTCCACTCGACCTACACCTAATAAACGCAGGAAGAGAACGCAACCACCAGTCTCCCGTGCAGCCTCGACAACCGAGCCTTCATCGCCAGCCCCTTCGTCGACAATCGAGCCTTCATCGCCAGCGGCGACGCCGACGCCGAGAAGACCGTTGCCAGGGACAGCGCGCGCCCCGTTAACGATCGACCTCATGGACGTGGACGAGGACGAGGGCACAGAGGCCTCTAGCGACGATTTGCCTCCCTTGAATGACATCACGGGCGTTGAACAAAGCAGGGACGGGGCGGCCCTTAATAAGGCTCTCGAATTCGCAGTCAACCGGACGGCGGATATAGCCACGCCTAAGTTAACGGGCGATGAATTGATCGACTGTATAAGGTCGCAGCGGCCTATCGCGCCCCTTGCTTCGCAGCCTGTCTCGCAACCTGCCTCGCAGCCCGTCGCGCCCCTTCCCCCGCAGGAGGCTGGGCAACCAAACAGCCTTATGGGTGTTGCCGACAGTGGTCAGCAACGCGCCACCATAAGCACCCGCAAGAAGCGCTCGGCTGTGTCCTAGAAAGGTCAGGAAAGCCAGCCAAGGGCTACAACGGCCAGCCGACCTCGCCGGAACAGGCAGCCGCCAGCGACGTATACAGACTTTGTTAAGCATTAGGTTCGGAGTTAGGTCTATAGGTATTGGCTTCATAGGGTTCAACATTATCGTCATCAGCCTCAAGCACCTAATTAATGAAGTCTCGCGGCAGCCTATCACTAGTGGTAGAGCCGTTTAGTCCATAGGCTTTATCGAGAAGATCGCGATATCGCTTGCTTGCCCCCGTTGGCGTAGGAATAAGCTCGAGGAGAGGTTCTTGCCCTGACTGGCGCCAGGCTTTAACCTCCCTTCGCAATAGCTAATAATATTCCTCGAATAGGCGATTCGGATCGCCAAAGGGCGTCTCGCCCCTAATAAAGCCACAGTCGGCGAGTCGAGCTTCGCACCAAGCTTCCACCTCTTCTGATAGTAATGTATCGATGTCGATAGATGCTAATTGGTAGAGCATTTGCTCGACAATTAGCTCGCTGGCCTCTTGTAGAGGCACGCCATGGTCTGGAACGTCCCTCGAATAATATAACTCCGCTGGGATACCCGTGATAACGTGCTCTCTGTTCTTTTGATGCCGGATCTTATGCCTATTCCATAGCTGGATAAAGTCAGCTAATTCATCGCGAATCATGCCACCGTAAACAGCATATAATGCGATCTGGTCACATATATGATCCTCGTCCTAGCTATATTCGTCATGTTCGGTGAACTATCCAGTTGCTGCGAGGTCGTTGAAGTAGGAGATCCAGCGTTAGAGGGTGCGTAGTCGTAGCTGTAGCCACCAACTCTCAATACGTATATTCCTCGTGCTTGGGCCGTATAAATGACAGCTTTCGAGACTACGGCCTTGCTGGAACCTCCGTGTGCTGCCATCAGAGAATTCGATATTTGATGCGTGTTGGTCGCTTGCGGCTAAAGCCATATGGGCAGCAGCCCATAAGATAGTCTCGCCGCCGTAGTCAGACCGCGTGAATAAGGGCCGAACCTTCATACTTCGGACCGTGCGGAGATATTGCTTGAGGGTGCTCAAGGCTGTAGTCGATGATCTGCCAACATAGAACCATATAATACATCGGGAGTATACATCGATACATGCGTATATCTGGAGGCCGAATCTTTTGAGCTTATCGTGGCCATCAAGAGCCCACATAAAGTTCTTCCCGGGCACGGAGAAGTTAACTCTAGTCTTATAATTGCCTTTAAGCCTCTTCCTAACCTGGTTAGGGAAGACTTCGCGATAAAAGTCATATAAGCGATTCTGCGAGACAATAACTTCGGCTCGCTGGCGGATGTGATGGTATAGCATGCCTTATCCGTACCCAAGAACACGCAATGATCCCTCCCCGAGATCCCGCTTAATGAATGCGATAGCTTGCTGTAAGGCAGCTGTCCTTTCTTCCACGGATCGAAGCTTCTTCTTCATACCGTTGGCGCGCCGGACCTTGACCACAGTCCATAGAGTCATACCTGGATAACCATCCCGATCTTGGAGGCACTGTACGATGACTCTATCGCTCATCCCGTAATTAAAGAAGTAGAACTTCACTCTTTCGATCAAGTGATCGGTGATTTGAATGCCTGCCTGTGGCCGGTCTAAGCCCCAGTCGTGTAGGAGCGAGTCCAGCGTCCTTATACGGATAGGGGCTTGTCGTTGGTCCACACGCCATCCATTAGCAATAGCCAAGATCTACTGCCTCGTGACATTATCGTTAACCGCAAGTTCTTCGATATCTTCCTTATAAGCCAAGAAGAATTCGCTGGCCGGTGGTCCGGTTAGACCCCAATCAGACAGTCTAGCACGAAGGGTGCGAATGCTGATGGGATTACTCGACAACCCGGCAAGATGAGTATTCACAGCTTGGAGGATATATGCGTGGGTCTCTCCTTGCAATACCAATCGGGTTATTTCCTCCTCAAATGGCAGTAAATCAATAGATGAAGGCATTATGCGAAGGTAGTTGAATTTGCGGTGTCCGAGGCTTGTCGCGAAGGTGCGGGGTTTCGGTCATTTGCAGCATTTGCAACCCGCATCGATAGGTGCCACCGTAATCGATAGGTGCCACCGTAATTCTTCGCTTGCTTGACCCCTGGTCACATCCACTGCCTGAGCGCTCAAAAATGACTCCCATGCTCACCTTAAAAGTACGGTGCTCGCACTTCAACTGCGCTCACAGTCTTATTGACTACATACCAAGACAAGTCGTACCATTTCTACTTTCTTGCCGTAACATTCAGCCAACCCACACCGTTCAAGAGCTCCTCCAAAAACGTCCCGAGTATGGATGACTGGAACTTCTCTTCTTCGCTCAGCGATGAGGAGGAGTCCATATTTTCCGTAAAAGAAGAGGAGTGTTCAGCTGATGACGACACCATATATGAGAATCCAGGACACGACGGATTCGATGGCGATGGAGAGGAAGGACTTCATGGTGGCAATATACACCCACCTGAGTACTATCGCCAAGGCATATTAACCCCAGTCCAACGGGATACGTACCAACGTTATGCCAAGAAAACAAGACTACGTCTTAGAGAGGTTGAAGCTATGTGGGAGCAGTGCGTATCTCTTATTATTCCTCTTCCTTGTTGGCCTAACAGCGTTCCTTGGCAGATTCAACGACCAGGTCCTGAAGTCTGAAAATCCCTTCCATTCCATTTCCATCCCTATCGTGGAAAACTTCCTTGAATGGACGATATGCCAAAAACTTGGCAAAAATGGGAGACTAAAAAGAGGTACAAAGACGAGCGGCTCTCTTCAGACACGGTGGAAGCTCTTGTCAATTGTGTACAAAGTGGCGACGGGACAGAACTTTAAGCCATGCATCTACGAAGGTATATCAGAGGTATGTCATCCTAGCAATGGAGCGTATATTCGTGCGTTAAATCTTCGCAGGTTCTGCAACGACTTACGGAGAAATACGATTTGCGAACCACGAGGAGAAGGAACCGTTTTATGACCGTCGAAACCCTGAAAGCCCAGATCGAGACCACGCTGAGCACGACAAAAAAGCGATTCGAACTTGGCCAGCTCCGCATCCTTGCCGTCTTATTTCTTCTCCTCCTCGCCCCTGGGGGCTCTCGACCGGCATCAATTCTTTTTCTCAGATTTGGGGATATCAAAGTCACTCTCGCAAGAGATCCGGAAGGAGGGCCCCATAACCTCATAGTAAAGTTCACCCCGGAATTCACAAAAACGTACCTAGGGGCCAAGGAGTCGTAAGTCTGATGTTCTTATGGTCGCATCTACGCTTACAGTATCACAGATGCACTTTCACCGTTCCCGAGGGTATTTTCCATCGATCATTGTTCCTCAGCACACATGTCTTTTTACTTGCAATCTTGTTTCGTTGTGAAGCGTTCCGAGCACCAAGTCTTACCCAACCGGAAGGCATTGAGCAGCTAACCATTCACCCCAAGGAGGATGAGTTACCACTACCTCTCAAACGGGAGCTGGACGACGTCTTCATTTTTCGCCAAGCTACTAAGACACCAGATGGCTACGCGACTTCAGCAAACAAACCTATCACCTATTCCATGATGCGAGCGTGGATCGTGGCCCTTGGAAAAATACAGGGCATCGAATGCAATGTGATCATGTACTCACTGCGCTACCTCACAGGCAACAAACTCGATCAAAGCCGTATGGTTTCCCCTTCCTTATATTACTAATGACACTAATTGACTTTCAAAGCTAACATTAGCGATTCACTTCGCAACTTGTCTCTCGGCCACACCAATTCGGTGCCATTCCAGAGACACTATCTTTCTCGTGAAATATGTGCCGACACATTTGCCATTGTTCTCGGAGAAAACCCTAACCAAGCACTTGTCACACAGTCGTGCAGCATCGCGCATTCGACAAGTCAACGCCGGCCTACCAAGCTGACAGCGGAGCAAGTTTCAACTATAGAGAACGATCCAGAGATTGTGAAGATGCGACGCCGGCTACAGAGGATGCAGCCACGATCTGAACTGTACAAAAATACGCATCGAAAATTACGCAACGCAAAGCAGAGGAAGACAAATGCTATGCTGCAGGATGTTCGAGAAGGGTGGACCGATAAACAGGCGGTTGAGGACATCGAACGCCAACTTCGTGGTGAAGGGTTTGCTCCTGTGCCAGAGGACATTTCGACTCAACCTCAACATCCTGCACAAAAGAGAATGATGGAAGCGCTTACAGCTGAAGTACAGCCTACTCTTGAGGGCCAGTACAGACGGAGGAACAGAGCGATTCATGCTCTGATCGCATACTGCACTGTGGAGGAGGGGCCTGTCTCTCGAGTACGCAACGGCGGTGCAGCGAAAAAATCACCGGCCCAAGATACCGCAGCGCACAGCGCGTTGGAGCTTGCCACGCTTTCTGTTTTCGTTTCAGACTCGAAGCAGCGACCAACTCGCTGCTTTTGGTGTGTTGGGAAGGCTCGCTTCTTACCACTTGAAGACCCTCGAATCCCGGAACTCATTCATGAGTTCCATGGTCCAAGCGACTTGACCAAGCATTTCCGCCGGCGCCACCTTGGGAATTTCCGGGACGATGTTACGATTCAATGTCCGGTCTGTAGGCTGCGTTTGAAACACAAGATGCATCTACAGAACCATGCCTTGCGTATTCATGGTACTGTATCCTGACTCAATACGAACATATGTCGATTTGTATGGCATACTGCAATCGGCGCATTTAGTCCAAGCATGCAAAAGCGCTGCTGAGAAGATGCGGTGCGTTGATGCCCTACAGTTCGTGCTCAGTACTCAAAGTAAAGGCCGAAAGGTGGTCTGATGTCTGCAGGTCCCTGTTATCTCATAGCGACCTAAATGCTAAATGAAAATGAAACCCCACGTTACCAAGAGTCACTCAGTTCCGTAATTGTTTGTCGGCTTGATTGTCGCAGAGGCAGGATAGAATATGCTAAGCAAAAACCGTTAAGAAGGCTCTAGACCTTTCGTAAGTCTGTAACTTGGTGAAATGAACTGCGTTGTTCGCAGATCATAAATGGTAGTGGCCTGACTGAATTGCTGGTCTGTTGATGATGAATGGCTGAGTACTCTGCGGACCTGATTCAAGCATGATGAAATGGCGGAACAGCACTGGCAGTCTGGTCCCGGTGGGCATTTCACGTCCTCTTTGACACCGCCTGCCCTCTTGGTCACCGCCTACCCTCTTTGACACCGCCTGCTCTCTTGGTCACCGCCTGCCCTCTTGGTCACCGCCTGCCCTCTTGGTCACCGCCTGCCCTCTTGGTCACCGCCTGCCCTCATGCCCAATCAATCATGAACAGAAGCACGGGATTGACTGGACCTGACTGAGCTGAATAGGTTGATGATTCATTATCGGTGATTCTCCTGAAATTGGAAATGCGATCATGTCTATTATAACCCAATTACTAGGGATACTGTTGAGAAAGAACGATCGAGTTCCCATGCAATCCATGCCCGAGCCAGATGGTATCCTTCCTCATGCAACCAACCAGGCCGCCACAGGTTGAACGCACCTCTCCTCGCAGAGAAGCTAAACTCGGAAGACAAGAATCACAAATAGGACTGTCGCCATTCATGTGATAGGAATTTTTCTTGTAGCCAATTGTTTTGCCCTACGTCCCAGGATTTGTCCCTAACATTTGCCTTCGAAACTGGCCTGCTGTGCCAGATTTGACTGACCGAAAGGGAGATTCACTCGTGATGCTTGGCTGATAGCCTGACCTGTAGGATGCATTCAGCGCGTCACTCGCTGAATGTTTTACAAGCAGGGAAGACCGCAGCCACCCTAAGAGTATCAGGCAGGCGGTGAAAATCTCCAGTGAGGGAGGCGCATACGGCGCCTCAAAATAGTAGGCGGTGAATAAGTAGGTTGTGGATATATTTAATCAAAGAGGGGAGGCCCATTGAAACAAGCAAGGCGGTCAGTATAAAGTGAAAGCGGTGAGGGGATGGGCCTCGATAGGGACCACTGCTGGTATCTCGTCGAAGTGCCGCGTGTCGCTATATTCCCCACTCTCAAAGAAAACCCTCCTGTACCACACATTGATCGCCGATTGCGCCGAGTGGTACCGCCAAGCGTCCAGTGACGCAGCCACAGTGGATGATGAGAAAAGGCTACCCCTTAGATCTGAGTAGGTATGACGGGCTTACCTGGGTGCTCCTGTTCGGGGCAGAACACCCATGATTGATGACCTTCCAGCGTGGCAGCCATAGTTGACCACCACAGAAGACCAGAAACGAGATGTGATGGCTCCGCCATCGCTGTGGGTAATCGCCCGTGGGAGGATCTTGCCGTGCGCAGCCACAACTGACTGTTAACCCGCCGTGTGGCAGCCACCAATTCTGTGAGGGTGTGGAGGCTGCATGAGGCCCTTGTTGAGCTTCGTTGCTTGCACACACGCGTGTGGGCCATTGGTTCTCCGTACTAGATCAAGGCGGGTGCGCTAGCGCTGCAGGTATCTGATCGAGCGTTCGGCTTGCCAAGCTTTGTCCACAGGGCGACCTTCCCGTTCGCACCAATCGTGCCACACGAGCCAAAAGCTTAATTTGAGTCGGCTTGACGACGCCGCTAGCGACCTAGTTACTTTTCCAAAGGCTCCCTCTGTGCCAGATCGGCAGCCAGATCGAACCCAGGTCTCCTTGACTCAGGACGCCGTGGCCAAGTCCGGCCGTGGCGTAGTATCCCAGGCAGGCGGAGCACGTGTGTGGGGTGCGCTGACTGCCCAAGGCACACACCCCTTCGCCTAGTTCCAAATCCAACTGGCCACAAAGGCCGAAGATGGTATATTATGCATGACCAGATTGAGTAGGGATGCTGCCCATTCTTCGACACCCCCGAATGATGAGGCGGGGCGATTCGCCAGAGCTGGCACGCCCTTCTTACCCATCCTGTCTGTCTGCCTCGTAGCCAGCGGCGGCCACTATTGGGTGGCGAGCGTGGGCAACCTTGATCTCCTGGCAGCAAATGGTCGAAAATGGGGCTCTAAGTTAGCAGGCCGCGAGCATGTGGGGAATTTTGAGAGTATAGCAAAGGACTATACTGATCGTTTCTCTTAACACTAGCAGACAGTTCCGTAGACTGGGGTCCCGCTAGCTTCACCATAACCATGTCTTGATAGACGCATCCCCTTGCAGGCGCTGATCCCCTGGTTAAGCCTCGCCGTGGGACTCGGCGACGCTGATCTTCGTCGTCGTGCGCTATCGCTATCGCTATCTATCTGCCATGTCGGACATTCCGGGCTGTTCCGGGCCTCTACCACGCGGCTCTCGCTCAGATGGGTGCATCCGTATATGATGGGCCAAGCGAGCGCATTCTACGCGACCCCTACTGCTGGGAAGCTCTCACCAGACTCAGAGTAGTCTGATCGACAGGGCCAGAATGCAGCCACTCCAGCTTTTGATGTTAAGCTGCTCGGGTGATGTGTGGGAGCCACACGGCAAGTCGTCGATCACGAATGGCCCAAAGCGGGAGCCCCCAGGCAAATGTGCATGGCGATGGCGGAGCCACCACACCCTCTCAACTCCAGTCTTCCACGGTGCCCACAGCAGTGGCGGGGTCTTCCACTGTCTGCCACACGACAAGGATCCCCCAGAAAGTATCCACAGTGTTGGCGGGACCATGACACCCTCTCGACTCTCGTCCTCTGTGATGGCTGCCACACGACAAGAATACCCCAGGCAGGTGTCCACCGCGATGGCGGAGCCATCACACACTCTCAACTCTAGTCCTGGCGGAAGTCGCAGTGTGCTTGGCAAAGTCGGCCGCCAAGCCACAGGCTGGCTGAGCCATCACCCTCTCGGACCGTGGCTGCCACACAGCGAGGTCGCCGGTCATGGGTGGCCTGGCCCGTGGGGGAGCCCTCACGCAACTGCCAACTGCAAGAACAGGGGCAGTGACGGATCCAAGCCTCAACTTGATATCCTGCGAGATCCCCTGTCAAATTCGCAGCGAGAATGATGGGGTGTTGTACGGTTCGCCCGGTGCCCAACTTCCCCGTACGGGCGTTGACTACCGCCACGTCCTCGACGGACTGCAGTGAGATCGGCGGCCTTGTCTACGCCTCGGCGTTGGCTGCGCACGTCGGTGTGCTACTGGCGCTGATTCGCGAAGCCGGCAAGCTTCCCCCACCCACTTTTTCTGTCACCAAGTACTCATCGCATATCTCGTCATCCAGAAAAGTAAGAGAGAAGCGGATTGAGATGGAACGTGATGTGGTCTGCAGAGGCGCGTCAGTGGTGGTGGTCGATGATGTTCTTACCAGTGGAAATACGCTTTTTGCGGTGTTACAGCTCTTGCGCAAAGCTGGAGTCGATGCGGAGGATGTCGACGGCATGGTCGTGGCCAAGTTCCCGTTTCATCATGGCCGAGACCTATTGCGCCGCCTAGGCTTTGGAGGAATCAAAATTCAGAGTCTTTTAGTCTTGGGTGGTGCTTGAGAAAGAAAGAAGAGAATCCTGGATCGGTCAGTCGTCGACGGCGAATAAGAACTAGCGCACGCCCTGGGCGGGACCAATATCACGATTTCGCTTCTCTGCGAAATTTTACAGGTTTTTCGGAAGGTGTACTTATTCGCGTCAATGAGTGATCTGTCTCTGGCATCAGGAAGGCAATAATGGAAGTGACGTGGGCGCATCGAGCCGAGCGAAGTTAATCCCTTCAATTCTACCTACCCTGCGAATCCCATGCCCGCCATCGTGAGAAGCCAATGACTACCGATACGGTGGGATATAAGGTAGAGCGGCTGCCAACGAACCCCGCATATAAGCGACGCCACACTTTCCAAGGTACGCAATTTTCAAATGCCGCCACGCAGCAATAAACCGACCTCAGATCTACCCTACACTGTAGTTAGTCTGAGTAGTTAGTCCGACCCGAACGTCACACAATAACAGCACTACGAAAGATCTGCCCGACCTTGCTACCATTGCTGGCCTCACCATACCATCACATCGTCGCTCGGCTTTCACCCAGGTCCGCCAAACCTGGCTGGATCCCCTGGTGTGTACCTACAAGCCCACAGGCCATTGCATGCACGCCGTCAACCATCTCGCTGTGGCATCCAGATATGGCAATTCAAAGCCAACATTAGTCCCATGCTGAAGTACGAGCCACGGCTTGGACCTATCAAGCTGGTACGATTGGAGGAAAGCATATTGAAAGAAGCTGAGGTGTTTAAGAATACTGTACATAACCAATGCCTTTTTCCGATATTGCTCCAGATCTTCCTCGAATCCGAAACAAAACTGTGAAATAGCTGTCAAGTAGGCCCCAATGAGAAACTAAAATGCAGGCCGACACAAGTAAAAGCAGCCCCTGACATTCGCATCGTCGAGACAGAAGTTATTAATTGGAAGCTCCTTTTGACACTGCCCGACTTTCGGCAGCCAGCGGTCATCCAATTCACCTGCCATCCATCTGTCGCATCAACTCAATCCGTCGTCATTTTTGTCACCGAGAATCGCTGAATCAGCCCGTCTGGGGCATTGTCGTGTTCCTGACGCTAGCCGGCAGTGTCCATCCCCTACGAGGGTCTGCTGCTCTACATCGATTCCATTATTTCCCAGGAGCTCCAAGATTGCGTGGTCGATTCAATCTGTCAATCATGCCTCTATCAATGTCGTTTTTGTCGACCAAGTTGCTCAGGCTCATGACCGGAGCTCCCTGTTGTCCACCTTGCTGTTGTTGACCTTGCTGTCCAGGTTGTCCTTGAAACTGCGCTGGTTGGTTGGTAGGCGTCGCAGTGGAAGCTGGTACCTGGCGAGCAAGTGTAGACGCTCCACTCTGCGTCATCTTCGCCTGCCCTGGGGAGCGGTCGCTGTGTTGGCTCCACGTCTTGACTTGAGGAGGCAGGGCCGGGTTGCGCGGACTGTGCGTCGAGAATGATCGCATAGGCAACCCGCTAGGGCTGCTTTTATTCGAGAACTCAGCGGGGGAGCGACGTCTGGGCTCATTCTCGGTAGCGCCCACACGAGGTGGTGGTGGTCTGTACGCATCTGCATCCTCTTCGGACCTGCGACGACGGCGGCCGCTCTGTGAGCTATCCTCGGGCTTTGAACACGGGTACGACGATTCGACAGGTGACTGACCGAGTCGGCCTGGTCCTGATCCGGGTCCAGGGCCAGTGCCAGGGGCCTCGCTGTGATGTGGCGGGGGCGGATACTGAGGCTGATACGTGTGCGCGCGTGGGTGCGCGTGCTGTTGATGATGCGGCGGCGGTGGTTGCTGCTGGGCGTAGTAGCCCCCATGAGATGGTGGCGGCTGCTGTGGATGTTGAGCCTGAGGATGCTGGCCATCCTGCGACGGCGGTGACTGCTGTTGTCCGGGGTTTCCTCCCTGCGGAGAATGGAGAAAACCCTGCTGAGGCGCCAGCGGCTGTCCGTATGCTCCAAAAAGGGGGGTTCCAGGTAGAACACCGCCGGGAACTGCAGAGACGGGGATGAATGCGGCGCCGTTGGTTGAAGAGACCGGCTGAAAGACGCACTCTTGGTTAATGCGCGCGCAGTTTTGACATTTGCCCGCATTGTGATAACCGCTGCAGCGGATCTGTAGATCATGTCAGCATCAGAAAACTCTGCATACCCCCCGAACTAGCAACTAACCTTGCGCTTGCGACAGTATTTACACGCGATGGACGTTCTCTGACGGGGAGCTGCCTGTGGCACCTGCGGTCCACCTCGAGGCGGTCCGAATTCTTGGGCATAGGGCCTCTGGTGGTAGTAGGCTGACGGCGGGCCTGGGGGCCCTTGGGGCTTCTGTTGGTAGTAGTAGGGATCCGCATGCCTGTACTGAGGTTCTTGCGCATATGGACCAGGCTGCTGACGGCTTGGTGGGTAGGGGTCAGGAGATCGATACCCCTGCCCCCCATGAGGATCGAGATGTTGCTGAGGAGGGGATAGATAGCTGCTAGGTGGCTGTTGACCAGGTGGCGGAGGAGGTGGGGGATAACCATTTACCGCACTGGGCGAGGCATATCGGTGATCAGATGGATATCCGAGACTGCCAGGCGGCGGCGGCCCGTAGGATAGCGCTCGAGGATAGTGCATTGAGGGCAAAGATACAGAAGTAGCAGCCATTCCGGCATGTCCTTTGTCATCTTCTGTACGGTAAATGGCGTCTGGGGGCGGCGGATACTGCGAAGGCGGCGGGTAGCGACCTTTTGGTCGGTGTTGAGGATAGTCGTTAAGATGGCGATCGTCGGCCATGCTACGTCAGACAAGGCCTAAGCCTGCTTGTAAAGCCCCCTGTTCTGAATGTATCGCCAGTATCTCGTCTTCTGATATGCGCTGAGTGCTGGATGAAAATGGCAGACAGGATCTGGTGATAGGAGGAAACGCATAGGACAAGGAAGGGACAGGACAGGAAGGGATAGGCCAGGACAGGACCCAGGACTCGGGCATACGAGAAGATAACGCGCAAGGGTGAGGTGAAAGTGATAGGAAAATGAGCCCGGGGGAGAAAAAGAAGGATTGTGGGATATGGCAGGTAGACGAGACCAGGTTTTGGCGGGATCCTCTCCTTAACGGCGGAGGAGAAGGGAATGCGGCGGCGGCGCGGGGCGCCCGTTCTTATATCTGCCTGCGCTGGTTGCAACTCAAGTGACGAACAGCAACGAACTGGACGGATTTCCTGCCAGAGCTGCGGCTGTCCGTCGACTAGTCGTGAGATAAGTTCCTGAGAGGCCCTGGCTGGCCATACATGTTGGGGCCATGGAGCTCAACAGACCAAGCTCAAACTGACGGACCGAGACCGAGACCGTAGTGGCCACCATCTTAGTGCACTGATAGGTCTGTTGCTGAGATACGGACCCAGTAGGCAATCCGGCGGCCCTTGGACTAGGGGAACCCCCCGACCTTCTGCTAGCCGAGAGCAACTCTGACCGAAGAGGGCCTGGGGGACAGGAGGTATTTTCGTACGTGGCCCATGTGACCAGCTGTGCCACCACGGTTGGTGAGAACTCGAAACACCTTCAGTAGCGGCAACGGGCTCATTCCATTAGCTCAACGTCCACTCTCTCCTCTCTCTGGCACTTCCACATCGAGGGGGTCCAAGTCGGAATCTGGTGAAGCCGAAGGATGCCACCTTGCTCTCAATCTTCGTGAGATCCGACACTCAAGGCTGGTTTATCAAAATCAAACATTAAACCCACTAGACCATCATAAGGCATTAACTACAAATGTGAGGTCGCCAGTAACTCTTACCATTTCTTACTCTTATGCCGGGAGAAAGCCGTATCAGGGAGTATTCCCGCTTGCCACTGCCTATTTACCTCATACACGAGCTCATCACAAAGCTGAGAGGTCTCTTTCAGAGTGTTCGCCCCGGAGGGCTTGGCCGTGCCCGAATTTGGAAGAAGAGGACGTATCGAAAGAAAATTCCTGAGTAGAGAGGTGTTCTATAGTATCTTATTGCGTGTGGCGTGTCCGTTGCCATAACAGATGCTCGTGGGTACTATTCGAATAATCATTTCTTGCTGCAATACCCACTACACAACATCGTTCCTCATCACCTCAGAGGAAAAAAGAGGAACTAGAAGATCTTGAGTTTGAAATATCAGGAAAACAACGTGGTACGTTTGATGGCTGCGAGCACGCGTGGTGTGCCTAGAAGGGAATTATCTCTGTCTGCTGTGAACGCTGGACGCATTGACATCATAATCCTCGCCGTCCTTGGGCTCCAAGCTGTCCCTAAAGGGCCTCTTCTTGATCGAGATGATGCACCCTTGTCCCTTCAGTACCCTTACAAGTTGGGAGCTTGGCTGTATGTCCGGAAGTTCTTTAGCGGCGTAGCTCTGGAATGGCGCGCTGGTGATTTCCGCCAGTTTGGCCGCGCGTCGTCGCGGGCCTTGGGGTTCAATATACAGGTTGAACCGGAGGGTATACATGCCCAGGCTGCGGACGGAGAGTTGCCAAAGTGGAAGAAGGTGCCTTCACGGCCGGACTCATCCTTACCAAAGAACGGGTCGCCGACGAGAGAGCCGGTCATGCGACGTTGATACTTGAACTCGGCAGGCATCTTGACGCACTCGACAGTCCCTGTCTTGTCGTAGATCTCTGTGGTCATCACGTAGGGCTCATAGCACAGATACTTCTGATTTCCTCCTGGGACAGCGCGTCGCTTAGGACATGCAGTTGCAACACCGGTGGCGGATCAATGTCTCGTCGATCTCTCTCGCCGGCGCCACAAGCTCCCGCTGCCATAGGCTGCTGTCGAATCAACAATTCGAACTTGATACTCGAGACAAGATGGGCCCGGTCTTCCCCGAAAAGATTGGGAATTGCCCCGCCCACATTGGCGGCTCGTCGTTCCTGCGCAGACGCGAGTGATTCCATGCGTCCAGTAGAACGCGAAGATAAAGGTGAAGCGTTGGGTGGTACAATCCCTTGCAATATGAAGGCGCTGGTGGAGAGTATCCCCGGGACTCCGCCGCTTCGAAATGTTCGCCACTATTCGGTTCCGTTGTTCGATCAGCTGAGGTTGATAGTGGTGCTGATGCGTATAACGAATGCTCTGATCTGGCGTACGCCGGAGGTATCCGCCAGATATCAAATTGGGGCTCGGTTTCAATCATTCCAGATACTTTTTCCATCCACATATTACGTATTTGTAAGTAACTTCTTTGTACACCCGTGTATCAATCCCGTTTGGACTGCCGGTACCAGGTGTAACAGTTAGAGAAGGATCTTTCCACAGGAGGTCGTGTCACTCGACAACTGAGAGGAACTCCTACAGCGAATGCCCACACCCTGCCCCCCCTCGGTTAGACACGGCGGAGGCAGGCAGGTGGCACAGGGTGGATTTGTGTTGGTGCTTTGATGGGTTTTGAATCTCCGTGCGTCAAGAATAACAATCCCCCCTATTCTCATCCTTCTCCTTGTTGAGCTCGGCGGTGACACGCCATATCTGTAACGCCAGAGCACACAGACTCCCCAGCACTTCTCCCAGCAGCGCCGCGCCAAGATCCGCATATAGCGTGAGGACACTCTGGCGACCTAAGCCGTCGCCGCCACCGCCAAACTGGTCAGCCATCACTGACAAAAAGCGCAACCCGTTCCAGTTATCCAAGACCGCCACAACCCGGCCATAATCGTCGACGAGGCAGAGTCTCGTCTTGAGCGCCGCCATATTGGCGTCTCGGAAACGGCGATATACCCAGAGAAGGCCGCCCCGGGACGACCGCCACCGCCAAACAGGCATATAGGCTGAGAACTGCATGCGTTGGTCGGCCGGGACAGCGTTGACATAGGCAGTCTCACTACCGGAGGTCGACTGGGGCGGAAGGTACATGGCGGAGGAGTATTTGCGGTCGTCGCCTGAGTAAAAGAAGATGCGACATGCTTGAGTGAAGGGCTGGGGCGCTTGTGCGCTTGCCTGTGCTGCTCCCGCTGGTTCTTGTTGCTTCGCAGGTGTCTGCTTATCGGTACCCCTCAGCTGTTTCGTATACGAGGGCAACTCCTCCGTGACGGAGTTCTCTGGTGGCGGGCGCATCATGACCGTGACGGGGGTGTTGATGCCGCCGGAGTGGATTTCATAGAGCACCTCCGCATGGCCATGGCTGGTGCTCGAAGATGGCTGCTCAGACCGGCGGCCGCCGGCGTTGTTGGCACCCGCCCGCATGCAACGAATGGGTCTGCCCAACGTGTTGCCGGCTAGGAGCGTGAACTGCGCGCGCGGATGGCACGTGAGAAAACGCGTGTTGCAGACTTTCATCTCGCGCTCGGATATCTCGGGACGCGGTCCTAACGGCGACCTAGCAACGCGCATACCACTAGGTAACCGGGCAAGGTCGGGTCGCCAGTCTTCAGGCGCCGGGATAAAACAATCGTCCTCGACGTCCATAGGTATAGTAAACTGAGACTCGCCATGGGCGGCTGTAGCGATGGCGAGGCGTAGGCCGCAGCGACGACAGGAGTGGGTGACGAACTGGGGTCTGAATATTAGCGGTAGGAAGTATAACATAATCCCCATGGTGAGGCTCGCGAAGACGAGGTTAACGCTAGCTTCCACTGCATACCTACTGCGGTCAGCTTGCGCTTGTCATCTTGGGCAGCCAGTGCTCCGCAGACTCACCGCCATGCAGGGAGTCGTTCCTTTACTAGAACGGTGGTGCCGCCATGGCGACAGGCTGGGCAGGTGACAAACTGGGCACGCTTGTACGTGAGTTGGTGAAGTTGGGTGGCATCGGTGTCAGTAGCAGCTGCGTCCATGATGTGCACAGAGGGAGCGATGACAGGGAGACATGATCAAGCCGCGCTGTGCAAGTAAAAGAACCGTATTTAATGAAAATGAGCCCGAAGAGGCGCGCTGGTGTAATTACACAAGTACGTGCACTTCAGCCCAAGGCTGACCTGACTGATACGCGACGCCACGGCGCTGCGCCGCCTTGGCGCAGTGGGAGCGCCAGCAGTACCGAGCGCGCAAGCTGGCACGTGGGATGCACGCGAGCAAAGCGAGCGTCATCGGCGTAGGTGAGGGCGGGCTGGCCTGCGTCTTGTGGGCGTCGCGGGCGATTCCATCGGACAGCTGCTAACGTTGCGGAGGGCAGCCGTGGGTAGAAACGACGTTCACTCTTTGAGCCCAGAACGTGGGCAATGATTGCAGTAGAATAGGTGCTGCGAAGAGGAAAACTGACAGCCCTCCCGAGATGATGCAGGCCGACGTCTAGAGTCACGTGTTGGGCCGAGTACGTACCTCACTCAGTATGTGCAGTACCCGTTGAGCGCAGACAAGAAGTCGCCCAAACTAGTGCCTGATGGTGTTCTTCCAGAGCTCTGCTGAGACCGCTGATATCAAGAATCGCGCGTGACCAGCCTCCATTATTATCGGTGAGGTTGGATAAAGTCGGTACCTACTATTCTCGGTGGTATCATCAGAGGACCCTGAGGCCAGGGCTCTTGGCTCATGTCGGATTCAAGGTAGTGGGAACGTATCGTGCTATTTATCCACAAACAGTCAGTCGGTTGACGTGGCAGTGTTGTGGCAGGGTTGTGGCGGCGGCGGCACCTGTGGCGCCCACCAGTGGCGGGCGGGCAGCTTGGTGCGTGGCTGGATGTTTGTTCACCTGTGGCTACTACTCCCTGTCCCGTGCCTGTCCGTCCTGCTCCGTTTTTCACACCCGATGGAATCTTGTATTATATGAGCCTGAAGAAACATGGCGTAGTATTGCGAAAAAAGAATGTCATTGGGTAGAGACTGACTCTACAAGGGGCCCTCACTCCGCTGAGAGATATTCGAAAGATCATGCCAAAGACCAATCGTGGTGGAGATAACCAGCTTTTGCCCGATCTCCAAACTTGACATCTCTTTCTCCACGCAAGTAGCTATTTGGGACTGTATTTCTTTGAACTCAGTAAATATACTGAGTGTGAAGGGAAATGGCAGAGATTCGGTTAACAGTACACCGTCATCTGTAGTCAGACTGATATAGATATGCGTCACACTACGCCATGCGTAGTCTCCGGGAGTTGCATACGGAACAGCAGCCAGCAAGGCCGCGAAACGCATCCTTAGGAAGTTGTCCAGGTTCAAAACTTTGATGTGACCAGTGTAGGAGTAGCGAATGAAGAAGTTGGTGACGACCCGCTCAGAGTTCAGCAGGTCCGCCTCCTCCGCCGGATTGGCCGCCACAGAGTGATCATTTTCCGTGGTTTGAGCGAAAGAAATCGTAAGTTCTGCGTTAATATCGCTTTCGCTCTTACAACTGCAATATGTATCATCACCGTTGTTGGCAGATGTCTCTCCATACTCGAGGGGGTCGAGGACTTTCGGTCTTTTGTTTTCCTAGTCATCGACGTTAGTATTGTGTCTTAGGTCTAGGTAGGGAACAAACCTTCTCAGTGAGTGATCCCGTGGAAGGTGACCGTTTTCTCGATCGGGTCATTGAATCGGAGGATAGGTCTTTGGGGCAGATGAGCATGGTCGAGGCAGTATCTTGGAACGACATTGTAGCGAATGATAAGTGAAAACAAATGAGCAGCTGGTATCTTGGTTCGTGCTAAGAGGTAGAAGAGAGGAGTGAACCTGGAGCGGGAATGCCTGGCTTTATACTTGCTACAATCATGTGATTTCGCCGCACTAGGCACCAATAGGCATAACAATATACACGAGGCTGATACGCATGTCTTCGTTGGCTATGTCCAAGCTGTCATGACACGTACACATCCCCAGAAGGAAGTATTCCAGGGTCGAGATGCTATTGAGAGCACTAGAATTCTCGAGGCCGAAGAAGGGAGCGTAAAGGAGATAGTCAGCAGAGGGTCATTGATCCCACCGTACACGCCTTCACCGCGATGGAAAGTGGGAAAGCCACTGCCGTGAAACTTCATTATTTCTGGCCTGACAAAAAGAATTTTCAAAGCCTAAGACAGCCGAACGTAGCTTGGGAAACAAGATTCGGGTCTCTGTGCTAGATCTGAAGCTGAGTCGAAAAGACCTTGCGGCTCAGAATTGTCAGCAATTATGGGGTCCACGCAGGAACATGGGAACAAGCGTACCTGGACATCTGAACAACGTGTGCCGTATGATTATATTTGCGATAACATCCGACTAACTTGCTGCATTAACGGCAACATATCGCGACAAGGCGTGGTCTCTGCTCGCACGAAGGCGGACACTGTCGAGGCCACTATTGGCGCTGTATACAAGGACGGGGGCTTGAGTTCGGCCGAGGCCTTATGAAACACCTTGGGATGAGGATTTGGTGACAAAAAGTTATCCACTTCACGACGCCAGTACTGGGGGAACCTGCTGTCTCCCAGTCAATTATTCCCACAACTTCATCTCCACGAACCAGTATGTTTAAACTGCTTAGATCCCCATGCGATAGAACAGAGCGGAAAGACTGTGACTTGTGAAATTCGGCAAGAGTCTTGAGCTCGTGGGGTAAGCGGCCGACGTTGTCAAAGCCATGGCCGTTCCATAACGAAGCGTGGAAGTCGCTCATTTCCACGAAGGGACCTCGGAAAGGTTGCCCAGGTAGGCGCGCATCGTAAATCGGACCCCCAAGAACACTGGCGACAGCAGTGTTATCAGGCGCAGGCAGATTTCGCAATTGCTGAACCAAAGCACGGGGATCGAGGTTTCATTTGCCACAAATCTCATTGTGTGGGCTTCTAATAAGCTTTCAAAAGGTCGCACTTTGATACAAAACCTTGACGCAAACAGGACACCGCCTGGGTGCTGGAGCCATCGGCGCGCGACCCTGCCTTTCAGTACGCGTACAGCAGTCAATGTCGCACGCGATTGAGCGGATTGTCATTGATTGGCTGTCCAGCCATTGTTCGCTCTTCGAGAGATTCGTAAGTTGTCACGTCGACCGCAGCCGCTTAAACCTCGGATTCAGCTGACAAGGATGCCACACAAGGGGTAAGGCAATTATGGCACAGCGATGAGCTGCGAAAGAAAATAACAATTCTGGCGTGCATCTGCACCCCTGAGGGCATGCTGCCTGTGAACGTACGCTAACCCTGATTGGGCGCATCGCTCGCGACGCCATCTCTTTCGGTACGCTTGGATCAGAGGCAGATGACCAGAAGTGCATAGAACAGACCCAACCACAGAGGGCGTATCCTGGTGCAAGCCAGCGTGTTGATTGCTCCAGAGACTTCTTAAGAATTTAGTCAGTAAGGCTAATAACAACTTGGGAAAGGACGGGTACCATTTCGGGAGGGGTGTTGAACGTATCGGCGGGTCGGGAACATATCTGCCAACCTCGCCATGCGTGGCTCGAGCCCGGCCGTACGGCAGTGCCTTCTTTGAACCATGCTAGCTTGCATGGGCAAGGGATGACAACAAGTGTAGCACGCGCGTGCAGGGAGGCTGCCGTGTTGTGTAGTTTGTCCCCGAGTTGCGTCCCATTCAAGTATAAAGAGCCGGCCGAGGTGCCCCCTTTGGACTCTCCCACAGTTGTTCCTTATGCAAACCCTTTCCTGACCTCAGCAAGACTTACAACTTGACAGTATGCCAGCCCCAAGTCCGCGCTTTGACACATTGAACGATGATTCTGGCCGCTATTCCGCATGGATAGAGAACCAGAATCGTTGCTGCCAAAGAAAGATCTCAAAAGCGGACAAGATGAGAAGGGAAGACCTCATTTCAGCTTTGAAGGTCTCACACCAAGGGGACGGCAGGGACGAACTGGCGACTCTCTACTTCTGTAATGGGTGGCATCGTCCGGGAGGCAAATTCCCTGTCAAGCCTATCGTCGTGACGATGGTCATCACGACTCTGGAAGAGCTGGAGACCACGAGCTATGATAACTGTTCTCTAGTGTCGGCAGCCCGCCTTAACTCTACGTCGGACAACGTAAAGAAGATGTCAGTGCGGCCGCAGCTGGATTCTAGGGGAGATATTCGAGCCACCTCACCCAGCAGACGGGCCATGCTCCGTCGCGAGCCATCAAACACAACAAAAACTCTACGCGTACGGCACAAGATTCCGCTGGAGTAACTAGAGGAAGTGGTTCACGGTGTCCGAATCACCGGCCCCATACTCTTCCCACAGAAATACAGGGATCACGCCATCAGCTCCTCCCACAAGGAGAGAGGGGGATTACACAGCCTTTGCGAAGAAGTAAACGAATCACAGATCAGCAAGCTTCCTTATCGGTTTCTCTCGATCCATCCTGCCCAGGTGACTCGGAGGTGCTCCCGCGGCCTGTAGGTCGAATCGAATGCGGGACGGGCCAGCGACCTGTCATTGCATCTGCACCAATACCTTCATCTCTTTCCACCTAAGAATCAGGGCCATTAACCCCCCGCTCTCTGCGTCGAAGCCCTCGGATCCAGGATTTCCAGCGTGGTAGCACCATACCACAGTCAGGACAACGCCAACCCGAAACGGCCCCCGCTGTTCGCCAGATACATACGTTTGGAATTGAGAGACATCTTGCAAGCCCAAGAGACGTCAAGGATGTCGATGAGCGGGAAGATTGTCCCGTGTGTCAGGATGCGCTCGGCAGCGTGGGACCGTTGGCCCGATGCATTGCTTGCGGCACCGACTATCATCTACCGTGCTTTCAGAAATGGCTCTCTTTCGCTACCTCTGTTCCACATTGCGGCTATTGGTAAGCATACTGCAGGCTACATTGGCTGATCGGTTCTGCTAACACTACTGTCAGTCGGAATAGCCTTACGCAGGCAGACGTGGAGCGGCTTCGCGCTGCGCCGATGTGACAGGGTTACATAACTTTGTTGCCGCGCGAGGTTCAGGATAATCCTACTAAAGGACTAACGAGACATGTGGTTGCGGCGCAATGAGCGCGGATTCGGGTTGTGGCACTTAGCACAGTGACTTTCACACAGTCGAACACTTTCAGCGACCGCCGACGCCCAGCTTTGTGTTCGGCACTCGCCGTCCAAATAGAGAATTTTGCAAAATACACACTGTATGGAGTCTTTCTGACCCTTCGTGTTATTCTATTCGCTAGGAAGCTGTGAATGCTCAAGACGGTACGATACAGGACCGCTTTGTGGCGAGATTGTCGTTTCCTTGACACTAGCCAATAGTTCAGTAGACTAGGTCCCGCCTGCTGCACCCGTGTCTCACCGTAACCATGTCTTCCCTGATAGATGTCATCCCTTGAAAACGCTGCTATCCTGTTCAAGCCTCGCCTTGGGACTCACGGCGGCCTTGACAACCGTCGTCGTGCGCCATCGCTATCTGTCTGCCATGGGTGCATCTGTATATGATGGGCCAAGCGGGCGCATTCTACGCGACCCCTGCGGTTGGAAGCTCTCACCAGGCTCAGAGTAGTCTGATCGACAGGGGCAGAATGCAGCCACTTCAGCTTCCGATGTTAAGCAGCTCGGGTGACGTGTGGCTGCCACACGGCGAGTCGTCGATCGATTGTGGCCTGGCCCGAAGTGGGAGCCCTAGGCAGGTGTCCATGCGTTGCCAGGGCCATCACACCCTCTCAGCTCTCATCCTCCAGTGTGGCTACCACATGATAAGGACTACCCAGACAGGTATCCACAACAATGGTGGAGCCATCACACCCTTTCGTCTGGAGTCTTCCGTGGGCTGCCACACGTCAAGGCCCCCAGGCAGGTGTCCACCGTGATGGGGGGCCTATCACACCCTCTCGACTCTAGTCTTCCATTGTGGCTGCCACACGGCAAGGACTTCCCAGGCAGAGGCCCATAGCGATGGCGGAGCCGTCACACCCTCCCAGCTCTAGTCTCTTATTGTGGCTGCCACACTCCAAGGGCCCCCAGGCAGGTGCCCACATGAGTGGCGGGGCCAGACACATCCAATTAATCTTAGTCTTTCATTGTGGTTGCCACACCACAAGGGCACCCAGGCGAGTGCCCACAGCAAGTGCCCACAGAAGTGGCAGGGCCACCACACCCTCCCAGCTCTAGACTCTTATTATGGCTGCCACACCGCAGTCACATCCAGGCAAAGTGCCCACCGCGATGGCAGGGCCACCACACCCTCTCGACTCTAGTCTTCCATTGTGGCTGCTACACTCCAAGGACCCCCAGGCAGGTGCCCACAATATTGGCGGGGCCATAACACCAGCTTGATCCTAGTCTCTTACTGAGGCTGCCACACCGCAGTCACATCCAGGCAAAGTGCCCACCGCGATGGCAGGACCATCACACCCTCTTATCTCTAGTCCTCCACTATGGCTGCCACACGACAAGGACACCCAGCCCGGTGTCCACAATATTGGCAGGGCCACCACACCCTCTTGTGGCCTAGCCGTCGGTCATGATCTGCCGTGGCTGCCAGATAGCGAGGTTGCCGGTCATGGGTGGCCTGGCCCGGGGGGGTTCCACGCAACAGCCCAAGAGCACCGCCGGAGCCATCACACCCCGTCGAATCTAGTCTCTTTCTCGTGCGCGTAAAATGGAAGAACGCGGCCAACGATGGCTGATCCAACCTCATCTCGATATCCTAGCGACATCCCCTGGAAAACTCGCAGCGAGAATGATGGAGTGCTGTATCCGTAACTGCTGCGGACCAGGCATCGACCCAGAAATGACTACCCTATTCTTATCATTGTCCCGACGTGCATGCGTTCTACTCACCCCAAGCGAAGGTTACACTGTCAAATTACCTATCTAGTGCAGTTTTCGTCGCTTAAAGGCTATATGTATCTATCAGTAAAGACATAATCCTTTGCTGCGCGGGAAGAAGATCTAATACCTGTGTCACAACCAACGTTTATCCTCGTGTACCTATATTTGTTGCGTAATACCTCCTTCCCTTTCAGAAAGACCAAACAACCCATGTGATTAGATGTCAGGAAGTACAGCCAGCCGCTGCAAGAAGGTGCGACTGGTATCGCGATGTCGCCCGATCACTGTGTGGCATAACACCTGATGGCACGGCCACTACGCGCCACGTTCGTGGTTGGCTATCACCAGCGAAATGGGCGTCCCGGGCGGACACAATCCAGTAGTAACCAGCAGCCCACGGGTCAATTCTCACTCGATCTGCTTTGATGAGGAGTCCCTTTGCACGAGCGCCTGTTGCAATGCCGAATGGCATGCAATGACGCGCCTGCGATCGGACAACGCGATGGCCCAAGGAATCCGAACCCTTTCAACACGCGGTGGATGCGCGACATGAAGCTCTGCATTACTCGGTGTAGTCGGAAGCGTGATGCCAAATAACGGTGCATCCAGCAGCGCAGTTTGTCGGCACATGCCAGGACATGCCTCAAAGGGGCTTGGCTGGTCTCGAAGCTATGTCAGCCACAGAGCTGTCCAGGCGGAAGAGGGTCATACCCAACGCAACGCTCGGAACCACAGTTCGTGTCATGTTTCTGTACCCGCTTGGCAGGGTTTGACTAGAAATACTGTATGGTCGAGGAAACAGGAGATGGCTAGAAGCGAGGGAGCATGGTCTTATAACCTCGTCCAAGTCACGCCGCGACCTCCGCGACCTTGGACCAGCGTCCCACGCTGAGCGACCGACGCATAGATACCTCTCGGCCACAAGGAACCGCATATTCTGGCTGAGGGATGGCTAGTCCTACCAGGGCTCAGTTTGTGGAAGCCGGCCGTCCCACCAACTGTCGGGTCTGTACTGGTCATCCGCTTGTGGCTGCCACGCCGTTGTCTATAAGGACGCAATGCGCTATATGTCCTGGAATAGCAGTTCATCATTATAGTCTCCTTTGGCAACATGTCTCCTGAGGAGAGTATTCTGACAGATGAGCCGGCCAACGCTCCGCGTCTGCACATGACGCTCACGAACCTACGCACGATGTAGGGACGACGAACAGGTCCGCTGGCCCAGCGACAGCCTCGGACAGTGGTCAGCGCGTACTTGTCGTGTTCTTGCACGCATGGATTACTGATTGCCATGGCAGGCCTGTGCATTGACCGTGGCGGCGAACCCGCCACAGGTGTGGGCGTGGACCCGCACGTCTCAGAAGATGAAGCGACGAAGGCTGGCGAGGCCAGCCCGCGCAGTTCGGAGGAGGGCTATATCTACCCGCATCTGCAGACGTCCTTGGATAGCGAGACGCTGCGGCAGTTGAGGGCCGAGTGGCGAAGTTCTAGGAAGCGCAGAAAGAGGGGGCTACCCGAAACGACGGGTACCACGAAAGGTCGGGGCCGGCTGCACCACGAGGCCGCGTTCAAGTAAGAAAGGCAAGGGGAATTTCACGGGTTGCGCGGCAAGGACATGTGTGGTTACCACGAGATAGATGAATAGATGATGCTTAGCGTGGCTAACATTCCTTTGGCTGCCAAATCGTGATAATGCTATCAACGCTCGACGCTCCAAATGTCTACCGGCTCCTCGTTGTATCTTTCGGGTAGAAGAGTGTCGAGCTTTGCATTGCATCGCTGGACGGCGTCGTGCAAGTCGCGCGCATGGAACTGAACAACGGGCAGGATCCGCGACAGCGCCTCGTCCGTAAGAGCCTTGTAGTAGGCCACCTCGTTGCTCAGGCACCTGATTTCCTCGTGCAACTCCCTTATACGGTTCTGGTGAGTTGTTTCGCTTTTCGGAGGCAGTTCGTGGAATAGCAAGGTACTTGTTTTACCCCCGCCAAGTGCACGTATCTCAAAGTCAACGGGGCCGAGCGATGGCGGCCGGTCCTTGGCGCAACGAGAGGAGCGGTTCTTCAGACGCAGGCCCTTCATGATGAAGACGAGTGCCGCGAGCCTCTTCGTCGTCTTCAAAGCAAGCGACGAAGCTTATATACCTGCAGCTGTCTGTGGTTGCTGCTGTATCCAGAATTGGGCATGTCGTTGTGACGCAGCCTGGGTCCAGAAGGGGGCACTAGGACAAAAGTTGCCTTATTCGTGGGCGGAACTGGTGAACAGCCTGCTAGGTGCGCATACGAATGTACGGATGGTCACTGACACACGC
>NW_026251041.1:0-24604 GCF_022114955.1 Emericellopsis cladophorae
GGCGAAATTGATATTAAGGGTCTTCTTGATGCGCTCAAGCCTCTGCTCACCAAGGACTCAATCGAGGGTATTGTTGGTCTGCTCAACAATGCCGAATCGCTGCTCAATAAGGAGACCACGGGCCAGCTCAAGAACCTTATCAAGGGTGCTGGCCCTCTGCTCGACCTCTTGGGCGAAATTGATATTAAGGGTCTTCTTGATGCGCTCAAGCCTCTGCTCACCAAGGACTCAATCGAGGGTATTGTTGGCCTGCTCAGCAATGCCGAATCACTTCTCGACAAGGAGACTACAGGGCAGCTTAAGAATCTGGTCAAGGGTGCCGGTCCGCTCCTTGACCTTCTGGGTGAAATTGATATCAAGGATCTCTTGGATGCGCTTAAGCCTCTCCTCACCAAAGATTCGATTGAGGGCATCGTTGGTCTCCTCAGTAACGCAGAGTCGCTCCTGAACAAGGAGACCACAGGCCAGCTCAAGAACCTTATCAAGGGCGCTGGTCCTCTTCTCGATCTCTTGGGTGAGATTGATATCAAGGGTCTTTTGGATGCCCTCAAGCCCCTTCTCACGGAAGAGTCCGTCAAAGGAATTGTCAACCTGCTTGGCAACGCCGAGAGCCTCCTCAGCAAGGAGTTTGTCTCCGAAGTCAAGAGCCTCATCAAGGGTGCTGCGCCTCTCCTCGAGGGTCTCGGAGACATTGACATCAAGAAGCTTGTCAGCCAGATCACACCAATTCTGGATGAGGTTGGTGATCTCGACCTCAAGAGCCTGTTTGATGCCATCGCCCCTCTCCTCACACCGGAGAGCGTGGAGGGCCTGGTCGGTCTCGTCAAGAATGCCGAGTCACTTCTCACCAAGGACTTTGTCAACCAGACCAAGGATCTCATCGGCGATGCCGGTCCCCTTCTGTCTGCCTTGGGCGAGATTGATCTCAAGAAGCTCATCAAGCAGGTCATGCCCCTTCTGGACATGCTCAGCGAAGTCAATCTCAAAGACCTCCTCAAGAAGGCGGAGCCTCTCCTCGACCAGGCTGGGCCTCTCCTCGAGTCGATTGGAAAGATTGATCTGGTCGGTCTCGTCAAGAAGATTGCCCCGCTCCTCGATGCACTCGATGACGTCGACCTCAAGGGCATCATCGATGCCATCACGCCATACCTCACGGCCAAATACATCAAGGGCATCTTTGGCCTGGTGGAGAACGCTGAAGATCTGCTCAGCGACAAGTTTGTGAACCAGACACAGACCCTGATCGAGGGTGCTGTGCCACTGATTAAGACCTTGGACAAGATTGACCTCGAGGGTCTCTTTGATGTTGTTGAGCCCTTGCTCAAGGAGCTCGACGGCATTGATCTCAGCGGTCTTGTGGATGCTGTCAAGCCCATCTTGGCGGCCGTCAAGAAGATTGACATTGAGGGCATTGTGGACGAGGTCACGCCTCTCATCACACCTTCGAGCGTCAAGGGCATCCTTGGTCTTTTGAACAACGCTCGCACGCTGTTGTCGGACGCATTCGTCGATCAGACTTCAGAGCTCATTGGCGACGCAACACCGGTAAGTTCTTTTGCAACCTCCTTCAGGACACTATACTGACTTCCCCAGCTTGTGGCCACTGTAGCAGATCTTGTGCATGCGGTGCTGAAGGAGCTTATGGGCTAATATGATTGTAATGAAGGGGCACGAGATATGAAGGCGGATACATGCAATTGTGAATTAATTCAAATACCCTTTGAGCATTGAATGAAACATTCCTTAATATGAAAAATAATCGCAGTACAGAACGTTGTGCCCTCCTCCGGTGAGTGTGTGCACCAATAACAGGGGTGTAAAACACAACACGCGAAGCCTCAGTCAGGGCTGGGACCTTGCCAGCAAATTCAGAGAACACAGATCCCGTTGTCACGAAAGTGTTCGTAGCTGCCAGAAAAGAAAATAGTCAAATTCAATAGTGTGTTGAGGTATCGTCGGAATCATTACATTCGGCTCATTAACTCCGCCCATCCCCCTACTTGTGATGCTTCTTAGACCTGGCCCCAAGCCTCATGACGTTCAATGCCATGGAACCCCACGAAGATCGCTTCCTCAACTTCTCCCGCACAAGAGCGGCCGTCGTGCTATTCAGCGCCGTCCCATTGCCGGTGGGGTTGTCGTCGCCCCAGTGCTCGAGGATGTTGTCGAACAGCGTCTGGTTGCCAAACACATCGCCCGCGAGCTCACTGAGACTGGACCCGTCGTCGCTCAGGAATCCGTTCAGGACGTCGGCAATCAGGGCGATGACGGGGATGCGGGCACGGATCTTCTTCGCCGCGAGCACCTCCTCCAAGAAGGGGATCCGTTGGCCGTTGACTCTGGTGGCGTTTCCCGTGGCGTTGAACTCGACGACACCTTCGGATAGAGCGGCCTTCTGGTCATCCA
Source organism: Emericellopsis cladophorae (assembly GCF_022114955.1). Lineage (NCBI taxonomy): Eukaryota > Fungi > Ascomycota > Sordariomycetes > Hypocreales > Bionectriaceae > Emericellopsis > Emericellopsis cladophorae. The sequence continues at coordinate 2,407 of NW_026251041.1, forward strand.
GGATGGTGGCGAGATTGGGAATCAGCTCCTTGAGGTAAAGCTCGCCGTCAAAGTTGGGCGTGTTCATGCCAGGCTTCATCTCGACGTCGTAAATGTTGATGTAGCCCAGGGTCAGGTCGCCCGACTTGAGGTTGAAGGTTAAGTTTCCGAGGAAGAGCGTGAGAACACCCTGGTTGGGGAGGTTGAGCTTTCCTTTGAGGTTATAGCCGTTCTCTGCTGGGGGCAACTGGAGCCGCAGAGTGTCGATGCCGAAGCCCTTCAGGTAGTTGAGCGCCGGGACCTGGATCTCCTTGTCGAGGGTGGGGTGGTAATCCAGGGCCCCCAAGCTGACCTTTGGCTTGCCGTAGACCGACACGGGCACCTCCTTGAGATCAAAGACGCCGTTGAACCATTTGACGAGCTCGTCGTAGTTTGTGATAGTCTGCGTCTGCTGCGCAATGTCCAGATCAGTCTTGCCGTTGACCTTTTGCTTGGGTAGCTCGAGCGACAAGAACGCCTTGTCTGGGCCTGCGTCTTTGTTGTACAGACTCAGGTTGAACTCGTTGATGGTGGCTGGGAGCGGCGTGTCCATTGATGTCGTGAGCGAGATGCTGAGCTGGGTTGGGCTCAGCGCCCTGAGGTTGCCTTGCGTGACAGGCAGCTTCTGTCCGCTGACAATATTCTGGACAATGGCGGGAATGATCACCTTGAAACTGAGACGAGCCGGTCAGTTTCATGCCAATTTGATGGGTGCGAGGACGCTCAACTTACAAGACAGGCAGGAGGATTGCAAGTAGGATGATGAGGCCGATGAGATATGCCCACCAAAACTTGCGAAAGTGTGCCTTGGTCTTCTGCCACTTTGTGAGCTTTGGCGTCGTGTCCTTCTCCTGGACATGATCTGATGCGGACGAAACATCATCTTGGGCCGCTGCCTCTGAAGGTCCATCCGCCGCCGCAGCAGGCGCCTCGTTCTCGTCGCCGCGTCCGCCAGCGACAGTGTGTGCTTGCGCAGGCGGCTGAGGCACAGGATCGATATCCTCGTGGATTCTGTTGTTGGACGTCGCCATCCTGAGTGCTCGCGTGCTCGTGCGCGCAAAAGTGCCAGTGTGCTGAGTGTCAGTTTATCTAGCAGTCCGTAGATGCACTGGTAGACGTCCAGTCTCGTCTAATGAATGCCGATGTGATACTACCCAAGTTCAAAAAAAAAAAAAAAATAGGCCCAGACCACCGCTCATCACATGGCCCGGCGCCGATCAAAGAACCCGACCGAGGCAAGCTGGCGCGATATCTCGATTTCTTCGATTGGAAAGCCACCCCCTCATACGGCACGGATGCGCTTGCAAGTTGATGTGGTTATTCCAATTCAAAGACCATCTTCCGGAACACGGCAATAGGTAGTCCAGCTCTCCATGTCACCTAACACCGACAAAAGGGGCTGATCCCAATGAGGAGGGCCTCGAGTTGAGGTGTGTGTGGAGAAGCGAGTACCTGCAAAGTACCTCGAGTACATGCCCGTGTGGGGGCTGCATGAGCCGCGCAGGGCGAGGTCGTCGCCGGATACAGGTCTCGGAGAGAAGGCTGTTCGCGTCGTGAGGCTAATGGTTTGTTTCCCCGCACCTCGAACGAGACGGGAGTCGGACAAAAAGGGCATAACACGGTGATGATCTGTGAGGTGACGTTTGGCCGACTTGGTTCCAGACCAGGACGCTTTTCAATGCCACCTTGCGAGGGCACTTGTTGGCGATGGCCTCATCCTGGCGGCCAACGTTCTATTTGCGCAGTGGCTGACCAGGGCCCTCGCTCCCTGCCAGGGTCAGCCTGTCGACTCCGTGTCAAGCCAAGGCCCACGACCGCGCACGGGGAACAGGGCGTCTGGCTCCCCTGAGTTTCCATTCATTTCCCATTGAAATGCCACCCAAACTGCAAGAGTCTGCTCAGCTCGATGCGAGACAGGAGTCACAGGACTCGAGATAAGTAATATTTACTATGAAAACAAACGTTTACTATGACGAGAATATCACACAGCAGCGTCGCAAAGATGTAGAAGGCTATCACGCAGGACTCTTGCTTCAAAATGCCACTCTGTTGATGACTCTTTACTTTGCCGCCTTGAAATCCACCTCGCCGCTGGCCCCAATCATGCCGGATCGGTGATAGTAGCTTCTTGCTCTAACGTACGGGTCGAGCATCCAGTAATTAGACCTCAACTGGCTTGCAATCGTCCTCCTGCTGTCGTTGAGTTGCTCCCACTCCTCGCTGTGAGGCTCCTTTGACAGCCAGCTCAGTGTGGCTTGCTCAAACTGCTTGGCTAACTCATCGCGGTCGCTTCGCACCTCGTTGCGCTTCTCTACTTGTTCCATGCGCTCGTTCTCGCCAGGGACTGGGTCGATGTACTTGTATTCCCAAGTGTCGTCGCCGCCGTACGAGCAATGGAGCTGGTCTTTGTCGACGAACTTCATCAAATCCTTGGTAGAGCTGGTAAAGTTAATCTTGGACGCGATCACGGGATCCAGCCAGCCCTTGATGATGCTCCAGATTCCTGAGAATGATGGTCAGCTGCTTCCTGAATTCGATTGGAAAAGAAGTTGGCGCACCCCAGAACACGAAGGGTGCTTTGTGAATAAGAACCAAGCCCAGCGTTTCCGGGTATCTGGCCTCAAACACAGTCACCAGGAATTTCACCACGTGGAAATCCATATTCTTCACACCGAACCCTGTCAGGTCAAAGATGAGGCATGCCTTGTCGTTGGGGAACGACAGCATGGTCTTGATGCTTTCAATGTTGTGCAGTACATAGTTTTCCATGGCTTGCGACGTCTGGTTCTTCGGGTCGTGAAGTCGCACCTTGATGACGTAGAGTGGGCGGCCCTCCTTGTCCGCTCCCCGGACGTAGGACTTGCCCGACTGATACTGGCTGATGAAGCCTTGGTTGTCTTTGGACATTTCTGACTGCAGGCCAACGCTCTCGCCTTTGGCGATGATGTCGTGGTCGATGCGTCGCTCATCACGCCAGTTGAGGGCGGAGACCAGCATCTCCATGGCCTGCCGGACGTCCCACTTCCTCGCTCGCATGAAGCGAAGAACCGGCGCATCAGGATGCTCAGCGAGGATAAAGTTCCACAGTATCTCGCGGAATGACTCTGGGGACTTGTTGGTGAGCATGCTGGTCAGATGAGCGGTGAGAACGGGCGCTGTGTCGTGGGCCACGGTTATTCCGCAGAGTCGAAGAAGATGGAGCCATGCTTCCTGCATTTTGAGTTGCTCAGATTTCGTCAATTCGACAGAGGAATCAATGTCGACAAACTGAAGAGTTGTGGTGTCTGGGGCCTCAGTGGCCGTGATTGTCTGGGTCGCCATATTCAATGTTCCGGTGTGGTTGGCTGGGATTGTGTTGGTGTGATGATGCTGCACAGGTGTTTGACTTGTTTTCACCGGCGTCTTTTATCCTGTGAGGTTTCTACAATCAAATGTCATAATGTCGGTTGAATTGGAGTTGAGGAGAAGAGATTCGCAAATGCTTCGGAAGGTTGGTCTCGATGAGGAACAGTGCGATCAGCATACCCGCCCCCGTCGCCCCCGTGGGGTAGTCGCATTCGATCGATCTCATCTCACACATGCACAAACATTTAACGGAGGGGTCAGCAACACCTTGCCGAGGATCCTGAACTCTTGGGTTGCCCTTGCGAGGCCAGAAGCAGTTGGTAGGGTTGCATAAGACGTCAAGGTGCACCAGAATCGGGCAAGGTTGTTAGCAGCCTCCGCACGGTGTAACTGTACAACACAGGGCCCCGATCATGATGGCGGGGTCTAATTACTGCAAGCCTATCTAGAATTGCTAAGGTCTCATGAGACTTTATTCAACTCTCATGCGGCTTGGCGTGCAAATTCGTAGTCCCTCGTGTCACTTGTCACTTGACCACATGACAGAATGAAGTTTGAAGATCGTGTTCGTTCTGTAAACGTGATCCATTTTGAAAGATGTAGAATAAGAAGGCGTTGGGGATTGATGAATTTCGCATGTACCGCGACTACGAAAACTCCATATCGGTGACCACATCCCCCCATTTCGCAGCAGCGAGATCCGTCAGGTAGTCAGCCTTGGGCTCCCACTGCCCCTGGCCACCTTTTGGAAAAACATGTCCACCTACCTTGAAGTACGTAGACTTGAGTTTCATCATGGACACTTCCTTCATCGGCTTGGACACCCTCGGCACAGCAACTTGTGCGTTTCTCTTCTTCATCTCCCGCAGCAGATGCAGGAACATGTGCATGTTGACGTCGGCACCCAGCGTCCACGACGCAGTTTCGTAGCCCGTCAGGAACAGCATGTTGGGCACGTCCTGGATCATAGCTGACTTCCAGGCAAACATCTCTGAAAGATTGATCGGTTTGCCATCAACCGACATGTTGACGCCGCCGCCAAATTTGAGTTTCAGGCCGGTAGCGGTAACGATCACGTCGGGGTGCAAGGAGGCACCCGACTCGAGCTCGATGCTCTTCTCCGTGATCTGCTTGATCGTGTCTGTCACAATGTCGGCCTTGCCTCCCCTCAATGCTTGGAAAAAATCGCCATCCAAGCTGGCGCAGAAACGCTGCTCCCAAGGGTTGTACCGCGGTTTGAAATGAGGGTCGTGCTTGATGGAAGGTGGCAGCTGCGAGACCGTCAAGCTGCGGACCAAGGCCTTTGCAGCACCAGGAAATGTTCGACAGAACCACGTGGTGAGAATGCTGGTCAAGATGCAGAACATGCGGTTGAGAAAGTGGGCAAGCATGGTAGGCAGGAAAGCAAACAGCACGTTCTGAAGAGCCGACTTGTTCCGTCGTGCCATAATGTACGTAGGGCTCCTCTGCAGCATCGTGACCCTCTTTGCTTTGTCTGTCATGGCAGGCAAGACTGTGACAGCCGTGGCTCCGCTGCCAATGACGACAACCTCCTTGTCGGTGTAGTCGTAATCTTTGGGCCAGAACTGAGGGTGGATCACTTTGCCCTCGAACTTGTCGATTCCGGGGATAGTTGTCTGCAGAGGCGTCTCGTAGTCGTAGTAGCCTGTGCCCAGGAATAAGAAGTGACTGGTAAATAACACAGTCTCTTCCTCGCCTTTCACGGTAGCGTGCACCTCCCACATTTTTGTCTCTCCGTTCCAGTTGGCTTTGGTGACGGCGTGCTTGAACCGCATGTGCTGATCGATTCCTTGCTCACGCGCAGAGCGCACGACGTACTCTTTGATTTGCTGACCGGTTGGCATCACTTCTTCTTTTGTCCAAGGACTCCAGGCGAATCCAAATGAGAAGATGTCTGAATCACACCGGATTCCTGGATACCGAAAAAGATCCCATGTCCCACCGAGGCTTGAACGTGCCTCGAGGATAGTGTACGTGAGAGAGGCGCTTTGAAGTCGATACGCTGCGTTGATGCCGGATATTCCAGCGCCAACAATGATGGCGTCGTATGAAGGTGGCGAAGACATGTTTGCCCGCTCAGCACTTGAATGTACGGGTGCCTTTGTGATTTGGGTAAAGCGACGAGTTCTATCCGTGGCCTGCTTTGCGTAGAGAACGAGAATTGATCCTTTCCTCTCGGCTATGAGATACAAGACAGGAATCTGCTTCAACAACAGTCGGGCAACGAGTAGGCCTTATGGAGATCTTGGCGACAGACACGATGGCCGTGGGGCGAGCGGCGAGCCGGATCAACACAAGACATCGGCATCCGTCCTCGGTAGGGCGACAGATGCAACTGATACTGACCACAGACCTGAGCCGATGTCACTGCACACAGCCGAAAGAAAGTCGCAGCGGTCGTTGACATGTGATGCCTTGTTGGACCGCGACACAGTATCGCAGATACTTCAAGATATTGTACGTCAGTATCTCGACAGCATTGTCGATCAATGCGGCCCTCGCGAGCCTCGCAAGCCACCTGTGTTTTCCGTAGGGCGCCACTGGGGCGGAGTGGAATCTCGCTGGCGGTTGGCCGCTCGTGTAAGTGGGGAAGGGCCATACCGGCCCATACGCCCGTGTTACGTATATATGGGTTACATGCATATACGCGCGCAAGCAGGGGTTCAAAAGGGAAAGGCTCGGTGGCATGGAGGATTTCAACGTCGGACATGGAATCTTGTCTACATGACACATTCATCATTGAGGTCATACTCATCGAGTCTACATCCTATCTGTATGCATGTGAACAAAACAGCTCACTTGGTCAACCGCATCGCCAGCCCCTCCTGGTGGAAGAAGCGGTTTGCCTTGCGTGCTGCCATGTGACCCGCCTGTGTAAAGCCCATGCGAGGGCCCAGCAGGAGGAAGTCATGCGGACAACCTTCACTGACGTCGAGACTGACCTTGCAGCCTGCGTCGCGGTACCGCAGGGCCAGCTCGCAAATGTCTTCGTATAGCACCTCACGGCTTCCAGCATTGACGTACATTGGGACGTCTATCTTGAACGGGTGGTGAAGCGGCGAGAGGTACGGTCCTGCGGGATCAATCTTGCCGTGATTCGTCACGGTGGACGCACCCCAGATGCCAAAGTTGCGGTTGAGGTAGTCGGTGCCATAGTTGGGTGACAGCACCATGTCCTGGTGGAGAGCAGCTTCAATATCGACCCATGGCGACCACAGGGCGACACCAGCTGGGGTGGGAATGTTCAGTTCGCCGCCGGATTCGTGAATGTAACGCATCAGCCCGAGCGCAAGGTTGGCGCCCGCAGAGTCGCCCGAGATGATTATTTGCTCTGGTGGGATGCTGCAATCGCGCAATAGGTGGATGAAGGACGTCGCCGCGTCCTGGAGTTGCGCTGGGAACCAAGAGTGCGGGTGGCTGGATAGTCGATACTGGGGCGTGCAGACATGCGTACATCCCATATTCTCGATGAAAGTCTTGGCAACGAAGCCAGTGTCGTTATCTCGTCCACTACCGATCACATAGCCCCCTCCGTGGAAGTGCAAGGCCACCATGATGCCCTCGCGAGACGCGGGCTCTGCTGGCGTCCATGTCACGCCCACCGGCTTGGGCTTGATTTCCTTGTCAAGGAGCTGGCCTTGGTATAGCTTTGGCGAACCGGGCGACACGACCTTGAAGCGGTCTCTTTCTTGTCCAGGTTTCAGAGTCATGCTGTCTCCGAGTCTCAACAGAGACATGTACTGCAGTGTTACCCGCAAAAGACGGACTCGGACGGCTTGGTTGATGTTCCATTCCGGGACAGGTCTGGTTGGTGGAAGCAGAGCCTTGAGAATCCCCAGGAAAAGAGAGCTGAGGAGCCATGGCGTAGACACAATGAGTTGCAAGACCGCGGGCGCCATCTTCGTTCAAACGTTGTTCAGTGGATGTGTAAGTTGGGCAAAGTATCGTACATGCCGTGAAAACAGAGCATGGAGTAATTACCAATCAAGGGAAGGAGACATCATGGATGATTATATATTGAGTTTTACTAATGCACCCAGTGCCTCCATGTTGTTTGTGGTCAAGTGCTCGGTGTCCCTACTCCGTACGTAATAGCCCCAGGCTGAGTGATCACCTCGGCCGATGAGAGTATCCGGAACTCCGGTTGGTTTGAGCGATTTATTTGCCTACACAGTATAGCATGATATGCACAGGCCGAGTCACATGATTCCAGAGGTCCTTCTCTCATGGATAAATCGCACGATACTGAAATTACGGCGTCTTCACCACTCAGGGACTGTCCACGTTCTTCCCTCGCCTGCATTGCGAGTACTGTCGGACACGTGACCGCTTTGGTGGAGGCACGGCCCGAGTTAGTGTGTATGTGTGCAAGTGTTCATAATCGAGGAAATAGTAGGTCTTTTTGGGGCCTAGAAAAGGCTATCTGAATTGATGATCAAGAGGCTGATTTTAAGGCCTTTAACTGTGTGTTCGTTCGTTGTTGTTGTTCGTTGTTGTTGTTCGTTGTTGATCGTGCTGTGTGCTGATTCCTTCATTCCAGCCATCTCCAGACCCCTCTTTGCTTAGTCACCGCGGTCCGACCCTTTTCGGTCTGACAGAGGTCCTTCTCTCATGGATAAATCGCACGATACTGAAATTACGGCGTCTTCACCACTCAGGGACTGTCCACGTTCTTCCCTCGCCTGCATTGCGAGTACCCAATCCGATGGTGTCTCGCAGAACTTCTTGCAGCCAGCCGGGCCACGCCCTCACACCGCTCAACAAAGCTCGCGAGTTTGGGACAGTGATCTGCCCACCGCGCTTGCTCCAGATCCTCTCGCTGATGGCATCCGCAACGACATTGCTGGTCAAGAGAGTGAGCCCAGAGGCCGTCAGGCCATCGGCAACCTCTGCGATGAGCGGCGTGTCCACGAAGAAAGGATGCACGACGGTCGTGAGGACATTGTCGGCGCGGTAGATGTGCTTCAACTCGACCCCGAGACCTTCATGGAAAGCCAGCGCTGCAGCCTTGGTGGCAGCGTACGCCACGCCAGAGGACAGGCTGACAAAGGAGCCAATGCTCGCCACGGTGACAATATGGCCCTTGTTCTTCTCAATCATGTGTGGCATGAATTGCTGCACGCAGAGCCAATGCGCAATATTGTTGACGCCGAAGACAGTCCGCAGATACGGCTCGGACTGGTCTAGTATGGGCTTCGCCTGCGAAACACCAGCATTGTTGACCAGTATCGTCGGGTGCCCAACGTCCCTGCGCACAGCCGCCGCCGCCGCCCCGATCGAGCCCTTGGACATGAGATCGCAGTGATAGTGCGAGATGAGAGGATTGCCATGCAGTTCCTTGGGCATGTCCTGGATGTCGAGAACAACGACCTTGGTACCCCTGCCGGCGAGGTTGCGCGCCAAATCCTTGCCAATGCCGCTGGCCCCTCCCGTCACGACCGCGATCTCCTCAGACCAGTTCCATCCCTTGCTGGGGCCGGTGCGCCAGGCATTCGCCGCTCGAACGTTCAAGTTCTGATTGACAAAGCGCAGCAACCCCACGCCAAAGAGAAGGCGCAGTGCGGTGATTGCGAGCTCCAGGTCGAGCGCGCCGAGCCCCAGGAGCCCCCTTGCACACGTGGACAGCAAGCTCTGACTTTCGTTGGGGCGGTACGTGACTGCAGCGAGGAGGGGGCCGCTGACAAATGGTGATAGAACCAGATTGTAGACATGGCTTATGAGGCCACCCAAGATTGCGGCCATCAAGTCTCATTAGCAATGCTCTTCGCTGTCAGATGTTTGCATAGCGCCGGAGAGGAAGAAATTGTTGAGCTGGCCCGGTAGATACAATCGATTTTCCGGCCGTATCCGCTATCTTGGCCCCTGTCACCTCAATGCCATTTGCCCATTTCCACCTTTTCGGGCGGGGATTTACGGCTGTTATTGCATGCATGCACTATATCAGCCGTCTTGACGTTTGGCCCTTGCTGTATCCATTCTTTTGACAGCACTCTTCAATGACTGATCAATGAGTGAGACAACGGCCGCGACTCTGCTGTTGCTGAAGATTCACCAATCCCCCCCCCGCGCTTGGTGATCTTCGCTCCATCCCGTGTCAGTACGTAGACTGTTCCAGAATATGTGATTATCCAATGAAGCGCGACGCAATTTCCCAGCGTCCGAGGCGGCATGTGAACCGCTTCCCCGCAAACCGGCTGACCGGAGCGGCTGAGCCCCTCTCGTCCTGGGAAGGCTGGGATGGTGGCACTGGTTGGGGATTGACGCCGCGCACTTGACTTGACTGTCCCTGCCCTGGCGAACGTCACTGTGGCCCCCAACCCCCAGGGACCAAGTAGCCAGACCGTTTCCCTCTGGAGCAGTGTGCTCAGTGCTGAGACGACCAGCTGGACATGGCCAGAGTCCAGCCCAGCCCAGCCCAGCCCACATTGCAGGGATCGCCCTCGTTGATTCGGCAGCGCGGCTGTGTCAAAGGCCCAGTCGCTTATCGGTGTTTAGCAGCAGCATGCACCGCGACTTGGTGCAAAGGGTGGCATAACTTGATCCTTGACAACATACATATACCAGACTGCTCGTAGACGCAACAATCATCAAATCAAGATCGCGACGAGATTCAATCAGCATGGTGTTCCCAGGACGGTTCAGCACAGGATGCATGCGCTGTCGTCAGCGCAAGGTCAAGGTGAGCAAAACGACTGACCGCATCGCCCGCACGTGACGGGCGAGCGCGAGCATCTCTCCCTACCTACTTGGCATGGACGCATGCGTGCTCACGACAGCAATCAATTGAATGGACGCAACAAGGCCAACACGTACGAGATGGAACATGGACTGACGATACACACTAGTGTGATGAAGGCAAGCCATCCTGCCGGAGATGCTACATCTATGGCAAGGAGTGTCCGGGCTACACCGACCAGTTCCATTTCCGCCACGAACTCACAGCTTCAAGCTTCAAAAAGTCAGCGACGACGCAGCGGCGAAAGAACTCTCCAATTTCGACCGCTTCGGTGAAATTAACAAATTCCAACAAGAAGAAAGTGGAGAAGGATAGCAGCACGAGCACCTCGAAGGGCAGCCCCTCCTCAGCATGCGTACCAGTCTGGTCGCCGACGACGCCAGTAGCCACAACGTTGAGCATTTCGACGGATGACATATCCTTGTGTTACTTTGTGCATCGATTCGTAACCCCCGCCGGCCTGGATGGGTTCCCAGGACACTTGACCTTCCTGCCCACCTTGTATGACAAGCATCAGGACGATGGTGGCGTGCTGGAGCTGGCAACCAAAAGTGTCGCCAAGATGGCAGTGTACAACAAATTCGGCGGCGATGATTTCCGATTCCAATCGTACCAAGCATACGGAAAGGCGATCCGGAGCTTACAGAACGCCATCCAGGACGAGACGCAGGTGATGGACGACAAGGTGCTCGCGGCCGTGTTGCTGCTGTGCACGCTCAAGGACGTGAGTGGTGAAGGGGTGGGGGACCCGAGCGAGCATGCTGCAGGACTGTACTATCTGTTGGAGCGGCGAGGCGTAGAGCAGTTGGCGACGCGTAGAGGTGTCGAGCTGTTCCTACTGTCTCTCATACGCTTGGTAAGTCCAGGAATACGTTTTCGGTGCCGACATGCTGACCTGGTGCAGCAAGTATACTCGTTCCTTCGAGAAGATGACACATACAGCGACCCGGGAGGTTTGACGTCTGCACTCGGGGCTTTCGATCCTCTTATCCGCGCAATGTTCATGATGACCAGAGTTCTGTCTCTTAGAAACACCCTTTCCAAGTACGTGCCCATGGGTATCCTGCCTGGCCAGCCGTGGAAGCAACCTGTCCTGGACATAAACGACGAGGGCCACGAGACCGTTATTCAAGAATGTCTCCATGCCCTGCAGGACTTTGACACGTGGGACATGGAAGCTGCATCGTACTGGCAGAACACCTTTCAAGGCCGCACGCTCCCGACTCGCCTCGGCGAAGTGGGGACGAGCATGACCTATTGCGATCAGCAGACCGCTTGTACAATCATCCTGATCCGCTCCGCACGGTTGATTCTGGTGCTCAGCTTACTCATCTACCACGATCTTGCCACTGTTCCCGTGGGCAACCTAGAGGCATGGGTGCAGTGGGTGCCTGTACTGCAAAATGACCTTCATTGTACCATTGACGACATTCTTGCTTGTGTGCCCTTCGCACTGGGAGACGTGGATCAGGATGGGAAACCGAGAACCATGAGCTATGACGGGGCGGGGGCCATCATCATCATTCAGCCGTTGCGACTGGTCACATGGTGTATCTACGCGAAGCCTGAGCAACACCAGATCGCGCGGAACATTCTGGGACGCATCAACGCCGCCATAGGCATCCGAGCAGCTGTCTCATGGCATAACGCAGCCCTGCACAGTGATGGAGAGCAACTGGCCGAGTGGCAGCCAGACGTGTGTGAGGGCAAAGGTGGCTGGACTAGGGAGGTTACTTTTGTATCTGAGTTGTCTTGAGTTTCTGCGTATACGATACCTGGGTTACTTTATCTTGCGAATTTGTCGGTTCAACTCGATTCTCTCCAAGACCTCCAAGTCTCTCTCTCGCAGCAATGCTGCCGCCGATGCGACGGGCCCGGCCACAGCAGTCCAGAATCCGACTTTGCCCACAGTTCGTAGTAGGCTCTTCTGAGGCAACGCCTGGTGCTTCTGGTAGATGGCCCAGACAACAAACGCTGCGCAAGCACAGTAGATATCCCACCGGAGGAAATTGGTGACAATCTCTTTCTGCGCCAGTGCCGACACAGGTGGTCTCATGAGGGTTCTGATGGGTGGATCTGTCAACGACGTCGGTGCCAGCATCTTGGACAGAGATAGCCCAGGCATGTTTGACAGTGTCTTCGACGAGATGACGGTTCCCATCATCAATCCGTGCGCGACTCCACTGAATACCATGACGAAATGGTATACACCCCGCAGAGACACGAGGAGTCGGTCTGTCGTTTCCTTCGGTTTCTTGTCCGGGTCCACTAGTTTCTTGACGAGTGGATGGAAGAGGGAGTGCAAGAGCGGAAATGGCTGCCACAACGCAATGATAATGTAGTTCTCCCTGGGCGATAGGATGCCGAGTGATGGGAGGATCATGAAGAGGCTCGGCACAATGTACGACATTGTTGATATCCATGGCAGAATGTCCGCGTCTGTGGGATCCACGACGACATCTTCGTAACCAGCTCGATCGGGTGAGTAGAGGACGTTCAAAGCGAGGTAGATGGGTGCCGCAATCGTAATCGTCACCAGCTGTCCTAGCATTCCCCATGAACCGGTGCTGTTGTTCGTTAGCCTCCACTAGGTAGACACTCAGGTGGTGTCTGGTCTTACTAGCTGAAGACTGTGCGCCGATTCTTCTTGCGAAGACCTTCGAGCGCCATCAAGGACCAAAGTCCCCCAAACTGCGCTGCCATGTACGACATGGTGAGGACTCCTTGCCAATCAATGTCCTGTCCGTAGTTGACGATGGAAACGGCAAAAAACTCGAGGAGAAGCCCCACAGTATCGTCAATGGACGGAACACCCGTGTAGACCGGTCGGTATGTTGGGCCGGATCTTGCTAGGACGCATCGTGGCTTGAGCCACATGGATTTTTTGGTCGTGCAAATCTTGACAGCGTCAAAGAAGCCATGCCTCACGGCGAGATACATTCCCCCATAGCCACCGACGAGCGCGCACGAGAGGATGAGGGCGATGGCAATGGTCCTGAACATTGTGCAAGTCGCGATTCAAAGAGACACGGGAGAAGGAGCTTCAGCTCTTGCACAACCATGGATTCTTGTACCAAGCAAAGTGTCCCAGCTGAAGTAGACAGGGCATGAGCTGAAATTTCTGCACGTGCGAAGCCACGTAAATCTCTGTAGTGCTTTATCTAATCAAATCTGCCCGAGCTCGATATCAAATCTCAACGGAAGCTTCAGCAAAGATCCGTGGGTCCAGTCAGTTCACATGCATGTATCGCAACCCGGTCAGTTATTGCGCATGGGCTCACAACTGCTTGTCTTCAGAGCCTCCCCTTGGAAATTGTTCCTGCAAGCTGCGAATCAATTTACAGTCATCCTTCGAGTGCGAAGTGACAACCTTCTTCTTCGCAGTCTCAGTCAGGACTCACACGTAGTCTGAGGCCCAAGCAACACAAAATTTCAGTAAATCCATATCAGCCAAGACTCGCCTGCTAGACTGCATTCGAGTGATTGGACCCAGACGAACTCCCCAGCGCTCATGAATTCCAGCAGACGAGCAAGTTTCTAGCATAAATTCGCTAGGGATTGCGTCTCGAACCGACCCCCTCTCCTCGCACGTTCTTCGCAGGCTAAACCCCAATCGCGTCCTTCTTGCGACCTGCATGCTTAATAGGAAATGGGAACCACCACTGACACAGCTCGGAGCTCCCCCGCACCCTAAAGCTTGTGATGTCCCAGGGTAGGGTCGCGATCAAATGTGGTTGCACTGATCATCTGTTGGGATCGTCTCGCAATCATGGCAGCCTTACTGGGCTCGGCTTTGCGAGGCGCGCCGGAGCATTTCCTTTCCTGGTCTGCGACGGCAACCCTTCGCAAACTATCAACGGGTCTAGCGATGACAATAGATTAGCCAACGCCAGCGTCGTCGCAGCCTGTTCTGTGTCAATCAACTACAACTAACTACACGTACCAAGTACTCGGTCGGACCTGGGGTCTTTGTTGCGGGACGTAGAGCTCAATTGTCAAACCTCGGGCAAGGCGTCCATGTCCTACAAGAGCACATATCGAACGGATTTTCTTGTTGAAAACATCAAAGACGCAAAGATGGACAAAGTGCGACAGGTTTGCAGCGTCCCCGGCCTTACGGTAGCGGCTCTTGCGCAGTCGCTCCTTGCGATCAAGCTGTTCCCAAACTACTGCAGCTCAGAAAGCCACCTTCGGACTGTCGCCCTCATGATCCTTGCGAACTATGCATTCGGCGCCATTTTCTGGACTTTTCTATATCCGAATTTCCTCAGTCCACTGCGGCACTTGCCAGGGCAAAAGGCCTTGGTGAGCCTCTCTCACCGGTCGCTGATGGTAACCCATCGACCATCGGGTGACCTTTTTCTGGACCTGGTCAAGCAGTACCCAAATGAGCCACTGCTCAACCTCACGCTCACTCGGAGTCAGGTCCTAGTCACAGATCCGAAGCTGTTGGCGGATGTACTCGTTCACAATTGTTATGACTTTGCGAAACCAGCAAAGATTCGCAAATTCCTGCATCATGTCCTGGGCGCCGGCCTCGTCGTTCTGGAAGGCGACCCTCACAAGTTTATGCGAAAGAACACGATGCCCGCCTTTGGGTTTCGGCATATCAAGGATCTTTACCCGATGATGTATCAAAAAGCCGAGACACTTGCCAGAGCCTTGCGCTACGAAACGGCGGGAAACACCCAGTCGATTGAACTATCGACTTGGGCCAGCAAAGTGACCATTGACATCATCGGGGTAGCTGGCATGGGCCGTAAGCTGAATGTTGTCGAAAAGGGCGAAGACCCATTGCAGACTATATACGAGAGCCTCCTAGAGCCATCGACGGAGAAATTGCTCTTCTCCATGTTGTCATTTGTATTCGGTCTGCCTGTGGTCAGGTGGATTCCGTGGAGGATGAATGGTATTTTCGACCAGCTGACAGGATCTCTGAACGACATATGCATGCCCATGATTCGAGAGAAGAGGCAAGCCATCGAGGAGAAAGGCGACGACCACTTTGACATTCTGTCGTTGCTCATCAAGACCAACAACTTCACTGATGTCGAGCTCAAGGATCAACTGCTGACATTCCTGGCTGCTGGGTGCGTAGTCTGCAACTACCGTGGAGCTTGTCACTAACGATGTCTAGTCACGAAACGACCGCCTCGTCTCTGACCTGGGCGTGCTACCTGCTAGCCAAGCATCCCGAACTTCAAATGACGCTCCGCACAGAGGTGCAGGCAGCATTCCCTAGGAATCCTCTCGACGATCCCGCCTCTCTCGCAACCACACTCGAGTCTTTGCCTTTCTTGAACGGTGTCATCCAAGAGACCTTGCGTCTGTATCCCACTGTGCCGCTCACGCTTCGCGAGGCCCAGAAAGACACATTTGCGAATGGCCAATTTATTCCAAAGGGTACGACACTCGTGCTATCCATGTGGATGACTAACCGGTCTCCCAAGATCTGGGGTCCACAAGCTGGAGAATGCAGGCCCGAGCGTTGGATCAACGATGATGGGAAACCCAACCAGACTGGCGGGACAAGCAGCAATTACGACTTTTTGACATTCTTGCACGGTCCAAGGAGCTGTATTGGACAGGGCTTCGCCAAAGCTGAGATGAGGTGCTTGCTTGCCATGATGGTCTTATCGTTCGAATGGCAGCTAGGCATGAAGGAAGAAGACGTCATGCCAAGGGGTGTGATCACAATCAAGGCCGCCAAAGGTATGCATCTAAAGCTGACGGCTCTGAGTGCCGGTGAAAAGGCAACGTAGTAACAGCATGGCAAAGGAAAGTTGCCAGAGAATCCAAAAATGTGAAAAAAGGCTGCAACGAAGAGAAGCGAGTACAGATTTCTCAAGTAGTGACTTCGTGCAGACTTCAGTGCCTGATTGTTCATGTACGTCCAGACACCTGGGGGAGGCGGCGGTCAGGACGAGCGGGTATGAGCCGCCTGACTCGGAGCAATGCGTGGAAGACATGCATCACGTGACGAATTGAGTCACGGTCGCAAACACCACGAAATCCCGGTCGTCACGATTGCCCATGGTCAACCTATTCTCGCCAATTAAACCCCAGGCGCCTTCATTCCAGCCTACCGATTTCGTGAAGTAATTCCCACGCGCTTCACAATCTCTCGAAAATGATATGACTCTGGCGCGATCTGGCAACCATGCGCTCGCCTCGAAACGCAGTCCCTCGCATAGCTGAGCTCCGGAACCTCGTCTACACGCAGACCCCGCGAAGATGCTTGTCTTCCGCAACGGGGAGCTTCCAGGCCAGCCGTGGCTCTGTTACGGCGTCAGTATGTAACAGCTTCTTTCTTTCAAATCGATTATTCGACCGATCAACATGTCTCGACTCGCTGATCCGAGCACGACCGACTTCAACCAACACAACCACAACGGCATCAGTTTCAGCTTCATCACAACCACCTACCGAACTCCCTCCACACCGCCGACGACAGGCTAGAAAACGAGAAGAGGCACAAGCGGCGGAACCTCTGCCACCCGATGCTTCTTCGCTACTCGCCGCGCGCGCAGCCGCCAGCCCTGACCAGTCCCTTCGGCGCACCCTATCATCCATTCTCTCCCTTACCAAACCACGACTGACCGTCCTTGTCGTGCTGTCCGCCATGGCACCCTATGCATTGTACCCCGTGCCAGAGATTCTGGCGCCCAGTATGACCAACACCCCGAGCTTGAGTCCGCTGACTCTGCTGTTCCTCACGACGGGCACGGCGCTATGCTCGGCCAGCGCCAACACACTAAACATGCTTTACGAACCATTATCGGATGCAAAGATGTCACGCACGAGAAACAGGCCGCTTGTCAGGAACTTGCTTTCCAAGAAAACCGCGGTGCTCTTCGCCCTTGCTGCCGGCGCTACTGGCGTTGCAGCGCTCTATTTTGGCGTGAACCCTACGGTCTCAGGGTTGGGCCTTGCAAATATTGTCCTATATGCTGGGATATACACACCGCTCAAGGCTGTGACGGCGTTCAATACCTGGATTGGAGCCGTCGTTGGAGGAATCCCGCCGTTGATGGGCTGGGCGGCAGCCGCCGGTGAGACCGCAACCAAGGATGGCTCGTGGCGTGAGCTCCTCCTTGCCAGTGATGGTTCTTCCATTGGAGGCTGGCTCATGGCCAGTCTTCTCTTCGCCTGGCAGTTCCCTCATTTCATGTCCCTGAGCTGGGGCATTCGCGAAGAGTACAAGAACGCCGGCCTGCGGATGCTCGCGTGGACCAATCCAGCACGCAACGCCCGGGTCGCTTTGCGGTACAGTCTGGTCTTTCCTCCGATCTGTCTCGCTCTGTGCGCTGCGGGTGTGACGAACTGGGGCTTTGCGGTAACCAGTCTGCCTTTGAACGCGTGGCTGATTCGCGACGCGGTGCGCATGTGGCGACAGCAAGGGCATAATGGCACCGCACGGGGTCTATTCTGGGCGAGCGTTTGGCACTTGCCTGGTGTCATGATGCTCGCGTTGGTACACAAGAAAGGCATGTGGACCAGAGCGTGGACGAGCGTATTCGGCGGAGGGGATGGCAGTTGGGAAGACGAGGAGCTCGAGGAGATGAAGAGTATGACGGCGGAACGAGTGGCGGAGACGGCGCCAGTCGCCAAGAGGTAGCTTGCTGGCCAGCTGCGCTCAGCTTGCGTGTACGATGTGCAACTGTACTCAATAAGATGTATCGCATGTACTGCATGACAACAAATAGATCTCAATAGCATTATATCGCAAAAGCTTGTACGAGTGTGCCAACATGGCCCGAATCCCCTTGTGTAGCAAATCCACCATCTGAGAACGCCAAAACGCCAAACAATGTATCATCCGGTCAACATCCGCCCGTCACCGCACTTACACCCTACTCGGTCGATTGATAATCGCCTCAATGTTCATGTCCACACTCGGCAGCCGTTGACCTGGCATGTACGAACTCTCGTCCTCACTACCACCAAACCCCTGCGCTGCACTCGCTGTCGAGCTCACACTGCTCGAGTACCGGTGCTGTCCCTGGTATCCATGCATGCCATACCCCGCAAACCCAGCGTTCACAACTTGCCGGTACTGATGACGAGGATGGTGATGTTCCTGGTGTTGCTGAAGGTAGGGTAATGAGCTCGTCGACGCGGCATGCTGGTGGTGGATGCGCCGGTCGGGACTGTGGCTACTGCTGCTGCCGCTGCTGAAGTTCTCGCTTCCGACGTCTACTTCATCCACAGGAGTCAACCCGCTGATGCCGCTCACACCGCTGTCGTCGTTTTCATACCCTGTCATGCTGTTCGTTGCCGCCGCGTGCTGCTGTTGGAGACGCTCATGTCTGGCGCCGGCCCTCGCCGCGCTCTGGAGGTTCTTGAGGCCATTCGCCATACACTTAGGTACGTCAGTACGTGATTTTATCGGGGTGAAGAGTGGGAGAAGGTTACGTTAGAGTGATAAGTGCAAAGAAGAGGAAAGTACCTTTTGCTCAACGACCATCCACTTCTCGCCCGTCTTGGCAGCAAGGCCACTCCAGATCTCCTTTCGCATAGACATGTATTCTCTCGCCAGCTTTTGGAGCTTGCGGTTGTCCCAGTCGTCAGCGTCTCTTCTCTCCTGCAGACGCTCGTGTCGCTTTCGGCAGGCATTGGCGGTTTTCATGGGAAAGTAGGCATCCTTGATTTGAGACCAGTTCAGCCCTTGTGCTCGAGCAGCGATGAGGTTTTGATCGTCTTGTATGGTCCATGCTCCTGAGCTTGGGCGATGTGACGCTGGCAAAGGGATATTGGCCGGTGCAGACGAAGAGATAGTCTGGAAGCTGTCGAATGTGCTGGGTAGAGGCTGCTGTTGTGTGCCCAGATGCATATCCGAGGAGGGCATGCTGTTGAAGTTGAAGTGGCCATTATTATTTTGTGTTGCCATGCGTGGCGTATACATGGGTGACGGAGCCAGGGTGTAGGGGTGCTGTCCCATGCTGTGGCCTGCGCTACTGGTGGCACGATGTCCCCGAGGCATGGTGATGACTGGTATAGTCGGGATGTATTGCAACACAATTGTAACAGAATATGGTCATGTAGGTGGCCGGCCTAGGTCTGAAGCAGGTCCCGCAGAATGGTAACGAATTGAATGGGGGAACAGATATGACTCCTGCAAATGCCGACACAGACAAGATAGGAAAGACAGTAGGAAAGACAAACGAAAGACCAAAGAAATGAAAAGGCCGAGGTACTGGCTCTCGAATGTTGTCGTGGAATGTTTACGGGTCAGAAAGGGAAGAAGAGATGACCGGAATTATGGACAAGGCCTGCGCTTTAAGCGTGGCCTGGCCAGGGGAATCTGCTCAGATGGACGGAAAGCCAATCTCAACATCGGCGGCTCTGCAGATGAAACAAGTCTTTCTAGGCATGCAGACTCTCTTGGGCGGTAGAAAGAACATGAAACGGACTTTGCGTTCCGAAAGGGAAGACTTTGGAAGATTGGCGTGTCGACATTGGTCATGTGTTTGGACCGGGCGGCTATATCCAATGTAAGTTCCCCTGGCGGTTATTAGATACAAGACGGTATAGACAGTAAGTATTGAAACTAATTTGAGCAGCAATCTTGCCGAAGATCAGCAAGGTGTACTCTGATGGGGGGACAGTGACAACTATTGCAGTCGTTCGAGATGCCCAACTCCCGCTACGCTGGCCGACAGTATGCACCAGTCTATGGCGTACCAGCAGGGAATTTCAGCAACTCACACTGATCGTTTGTCCCAAACACATGGTTTGGGCCGGCATTGATGATAGCAATTGTCCGTGAACAGCGTCATTTGGTACCTGCATACGCGCACGGGTTCCTGACATTCGCGCATGTCTGTCATCGGCAGCTCTGTTCGTGCTGGTGCTAGCTTGCTCTCGATAATGAGAAGCCAGGACAACGCTGGGAATTGTGCAAGCGGACCTCATGACGCTGAGCAGAAAGGAACGCGGCGCCAAAGACCCATATTCAGGAGATGAAGTTGTTGTTGCGGGGTCTGAAGTAGGATCTGATTGGCATACCGTGGATCGCAAGCGCGCGTTTAGGCACCCTTTCGCTAGATTGCCGCTGTCGTTTCGCTGAAAGGGGACTAGTGCGTTCCTTTCCAGCTCTCTGGTCGTCGAGCATATACCTTTCTTGAGGGTGGTTTTACTCCAGCCCTGCGTCGAGGCGCCAGCATGAGCTACAATGGAGCATTCCATTCATGCTGTTTCAGCTTCGGTGCTTGTGTGCGCAAACTTTCCAACCAACGTGCCGCGAGAAAGTGGACAGAGAGGTGTATCATCCCAGTTCCTACACCGAGATTGCCTACCCTGAGTCACCAATGAGCATTCCATCATGTCCAACTAGGTCACTGGACCACCCGTCTTACTACAATCTGTTAAAGTAATCTTTTCCAGTAGCTAACATATTCCACCTTCAATTCGGGAGTATCATTGGCCGTGCAGCGTGGTCGAACCGAGGGAAATCAAGTATGACGCTGTCCAGCAGAGGCTAGGACCTGGATATTGCCGAATGACTACACGGACTTCAACAATGTGATTACTGGAATAACGTGATTGATAAGCGAACCGCCTAGACAAGCGAACCGCCCACTTTCCTATCATCATCTATCATCATTATTTGATCAATTGTTCCACAATAACTAGCAATGTCAGATCAAAGGAATAAAGCTAATACCCTTCTTGCTATTCAAGCGCTTCAAACCAACCCAAAATTAAGTGTGCGACGCGTGGCTAAGATCTACAATATTCCACGCACGACGCTAAGAGATCGCAAGCACGGAACTTAATTAAGACGCGATATAATAGCTAATTCGCGGAAACTATCCGATCTTAAAGAACCGAAGCTAGTCGAGTATATACTCGATCTAGATTCGCGAGGATTTTCCCCTTAGATCAGTGGTGTTGAAGAAATAGCTAATCTATTGCGTATCGACCGCGACGCGTTACCCGTTAGTAAGCGCTAGGCAGGGAATTTTATCAGGCGGTAACTAGAGCTTAAGACGCGTTTCTTTCGCAGATATGACTACCAGAGGGCCAAATACGAAGATCTAGTCGCTATAAACGCGTGGTTTCGACTTATGGCGAATACAATCGCGAAGTATAGCATCTAATCAGATAATATCCATAACTTCGACGAGATAGGCTTTATAATAGGCGTTATTATAAGCGGTATAGTTATCATAGGCGCCGAAAGGCGTAGGAACCCGAAAAGAGTCTAGCCTAGAAACCGGGAATAGGTTATAGTTATTTAATCGATCTCTACACAAGGCTAGGTAGCGCCGCCGTTCATCGTTATTATAGGCTAATATCACCTCTCAAGCTGGTATTAAGAAAGCACTCTCCCTGGCAATTGGGCTATCGCAACTACGAAAAACGGCTAGACCGATAATACTACGGGTCTCCTATAGCTAAAGCACTTTAATCAATATATAGAGAAGCGATCGAATAGTGCCTATCGTCTTCTAATCCTTAACGGCTATAAAAGCCACCACTCTACCGATTTCGAGGCATATTATAAGGAGAATAAGATTATTACGCTCTATATACCTCCTTATTCGTCTTACCTACTCCAGCCTCTTAATATAGGCTGCTTTAGGCCGCTTAAAACAGTATACGGTCGAGAAATAGAGTATCTAATCAAATACTCTATAACATACGTTTCAAAGACTGAGTTTCTTCACGCCTTCCACGCTATATTCCGAGCTATATTAACTAAAAGCAATATCAAGGGAGGCTTTAGAGGGGCTAGAATTGCCCCTCTAGATACGGAATATATAATCTCGAAGCTGGATATGAAGCTATATACTCCAACGCCTCCTAAGGGGACTCTAGAGCTTCCTGACCCTTAGGTCTCAAAACCCCTAAGATAATTAAGGAGACTAAATCTTAGTCTACCTACCTTAAAAATCGAATTAAGAGACATAAAAGTAGCTCCCTAGTATCAATAATTAACGCTATAATGTCAATAACTAAGGGTTTAAAGGCATATTAGTACGAGATAGCGTTATTGAGGATAGAGGTCCGGGATCTTCGAGATACTAACTATATCCTTAGCCGGCGCCGGAGAGAGAAAAAGACCCGCCTACG
>NW_026251042.1:0-23283 GCF_022114955.1 Emericellopsis cladophorae
TCTCTGTCGTTGGGACGGCCGTATTCGCCAGGTCTGCCTCGGGGTCTGGCGGTACCACTGTGAGATCGGCAGGGCAGCAGGTGTCCGGCGCAGCTCTGGTGAGGAGATTCGCTTCCGAGAGAAGAGCTCTGCAACAGATTCCTCGCACTCGCTGGACCAATTTCCTTGTTGAAAATCATTTGGAGTCTCCAGGCAACGGCAACGGCATCGGAGATACCAGTATTGAGCCCCTGTCCTCCATTTACGGAGTGGACATGTGCAGCGTCGCCACCTAGAAGCACTCTGCCACCTTCGGAACTAAACGAAGACGCAATGCGTTCCTTGACTAAAGTTTTGTTAATATTTTCGTTCATCTGGTACGCAAATCACAAAACTTGTGCCCCTTACCATCAAAGGTACTGTACCACTCCGTGGCCTTGAACTCAATTCTGTGAGGAGCGACATGCTCTTTGATAGACTGCTGAGCGCGCTCCTGAGTAACTTCACCATCGAGGAGGACATAAAAGCGCGAGAGACCGCGCTCACGAGGAATCCACGAAACACGAGATTGCCCACGCAGCTGAAATGTGATGATTTCTGGGCAAATTGGGAAATCCGTCTCGATGAAAGTGTCGAGGACCGCCCACACCATCTCCGGTTTCGTTCCTGTAAATGTAATACCCAGAGCCGGTCGTACTGTTGACCTCGCTCCATCCGCACCAAATGCATATTTGCTTCTTACAGTCGATCCATCATGAGTCGTTACGGTAACACCTTTGCAATCTTCAGCGATGGATGCAACCTGTTTGTTGTAAGAGATCAAGCCGCCGAGTTCTCTACTCATGATGGCCTCAATCACGGGTTGACCGATCATGAGAAAGTTCTTGTGCAGGGCGTGTTCTATCCCTGTCCACCAATGGCTTTGTTGCGAGGTGAATTCGCCATTGCAGTACGTTGAGCTGGCTTCAGATGTGTTAGTCGTGACGGCTGGATGGTCTCCCCAAGTAAGACTTACTGTTGCACTTTAGCCCTTGAGGCAGCATTTCATCAAGTAGGTTGGTTACTTCAAAGTACTGCTGAGTACGTGCATTCAGTGCATCTGCTCTCCCAAGCTCCAAGCTGCGTGCCTTGGCATCTTGTAAATATATCAGCTACAACCACCGCAATATTATACTTGATTTCGTACCGAGAACGCGCACTGAGATTCCTTGTCGATGGAGTAGTAATCCTGCAAACAGCCCGGTTGGCCCGCCTGGCAATTGTTAGTCTATGGCTAGAGTCACTCAAGTCCATTATTCACCTCCTATAATTACCACATCAGCCTCCTCATGTTCCCCCTTCCCATTATTTTCGGTATGCATGGTAGCTGAAGATGTGTATTATTGACTTGTCCAAGTCTGTGTTCGGGAGAGGTAACGCCGGCCACCAAGTAGCGAAGTTTCGGTGAATTTCGCTAGGTAGCCCACGAGCTACTCGTTCTCACCCAGCTCGGTCGAAGGCCTGGAACGAAGGGGTCTCATGTCAGCTATACTCGTGCGCCCTTGGACGCGCTCTACAGGGCGCTTTGCCGAATGCGGCAGGTGGCCGTGGATTGTTACATATTTGCATATTTAACGATGCGTACGGAGGCTCCGTATGTCAAGCTTGGGTTAGCGTTGAGGTCTTTTGCACTGAAACATGGCGGACTTCGCCGAAAATGCAACGCTGAAGGTGAAGGAGTCGTGTTGTAGGGCCGAGAACCTGCATCGTCTGGCACAGGCGTACATCCAGCAAGATTAGTCAAGTGGGCTATTTTGGGTTGAAAGCACCGACGCACTGAACGAGCGCTTCCTCATCGTGTGTCGCGAATTTGTAGCTCTTCTCTTCCGTGATGATTTGTAGACAATTTGTCTTGCTCCTGCTCATCGGATCTATGTCCACAACGTCGACTATTGCAGATAGACGGAGGATCCGCTGCGCGGTGTATTCTTGCTGGTTCTTTTAGAGGATGAGGTTGCGAGGGCGCAGCACTCCCCATAGATGCTTCCACTGTCGGACGCCTCCCTTGGTTCGCAGATGGTAGAGCCAGCCTTGCCAAATGACGCGATCGGGATCCAATTCAGCGGCCGCCGTGCTTTGATGACTTGAAGACCGGTTCAGAGGGCTGGCGCGAGGATATGCACCGGCTCCAATGTTGTCACTCAATGGCGGCGCCCGCGGTGCGCTGGCGGATAAGCTCTCGAAAGATGCGGCCGGTAGACGCACAGTAGCCTCGTTGTCAGAAAAGTCGGAGTGGGACGCGAGTTCGTTGCCAGACAGCCCCGACAGCCCGGATGACTCCATGTGTGATGACTTCCTCCGGCGAGGCATAGGAATCGGTATGGAGGGGCTGATCGGCTCGGGCGAGCTTGACAACAAGAACTCATCATGCTCGCCTAGCTGCCCTAGAACTGCCGAGCCGCTAGGTGTATGTCGACGAGCTGCAGGGCTGGCTAAGGACATTTCTTCCTCTTCTTCCTCGATGCGCGCCTCCTTGCGGATCAGTTATACCCATTCCTCAGCTTCTTTCTGCGTGGGAGCCTCGAAATGGAAGTTCTTGGAGGGCGAAAAGAGACCAAATATATGTTCGCGCTTGTGTTTGGGATCTTTGAGGAACGCGACAGCAGTCAGGTCGTTCAAGTAGATCTGATGTCGCAGCCTGTCCTCCTTCTCATCCTTGTATATCGACAGTCGGTTGGGGCGCATGACAAGGTAGATCGACTTCCAAGACTACAGAGTGCGTTAGCGACAACCAATTACACTAGGAGAGGGCTATATAATAATTACCTTGGTCTTGCGCGTACGTCTGCGGAGCGATCCGCTCTTGAGGACACGGTCGACCGCAAAAGACCCATTCTGGTTGACCGGCGACGAGCTTTCGGTCTCTGGGCGGTTCATATTGCGTGGCTGCTGTTCTTGATGGCCAGATCCAGGACCAAGCTTTGCGCCGATGCTGCGAGGCTCTTCGGGTCGCTGGAACTGGACCTGAACGAGGCTTTGTGCCATGTCAAGGAGTGAACGACAGGTGTAATCAGGTCGGGCTGGTGGTGATGTCGGTGGTGTAGAGTGTGGCGCTGACGATTTCAGTATGCGCTCGCGTGTCGTGTGTCGTGTGCTTCGAGTGTCACATTGAATGTGCCCAGACTAGCTGCAACGCCTTCTGTCATTCGGGCGGCCAGAATTGTTGACGCCTGGTTGCAATAGACGTAGGCAGGAGGGGGCGCTGTCGATGGAGCATGCGAGGCGGTACGTTCGCGTGGTGGGAGCAGTGGTCGACGAGGCAGTGACAAAACAAGCTGCGGGTTGGTGTGTCAAGTTGTGGATGCAAAAGGCACGGTTCGAGACAACGGGAGAGGGTGGGAGACGTCCCGGGTTGATGATGGCGCAAGGTGAATGAATGATCAGCAGACGCCGGGCGTGCTGGTGGTGGGTGTTCGGGACGCTGGCGCAGCGTCTATTACACGACCTTGCTGGTCTAGAAAATGAATGATGCGTTCGCCAACCAGATGACTGTACTGTGATCGGAGCTGGTCTGCGAGCGGATTGCTGCATTACCAGTCCATCGACTGCGTTTCAGGAGTTGGCCGAGACGACCGAGTCGCGTTTGCGATCTGGAGTGCCGAATGCAATCATTGAGCTTGTCGGAATGGAGCTTTCACTCTTGGTCTCGGGAGGTGGCAGGCGCTATTGACGTCACCAGCCAATGAAATGCCTGCATCACCCCGGTGGGCTCCCTCTGGCCGTGGTTAGGGACTGCCCTGAAAGTGTGATCCGCGTGTAATTTATTGATTAAGCAATCAATCAAACAATCAACCATTATCATCAGACACTGCAGGGATACAATGGGCCGAATTCTCCCTTGGTAAGACTGGTAAGACCTCAAAGTGTGGTCCTCTTTGATTTCGGAGAAGAAAGATCAGGAAGTTAGGCCCTCAAGCAGCGACTCTCCACGTCGTTGCAGTGCTCTCTACTACATCCCAAATCATGCTGCTAAAAAGAGCATGTCTACATAGTACTACTGTAGTACATGTAGGTAGCTTTAAACCCTACACTACTGCCACAGTTCACACGCTAACATTTGGAATCCCTCGGGACTGCAGGTACACGCGAGTAGTGCGGAGCTGTTCAGTTAGTCCTTCGCGAGCATTAGACAAGAGTGACAGGTTCCCGCCCACGACGATACTAAAACCGACATGCAAAGCGGTGACTCTAGAGCACGGATCGAGGTTGATAGCTCTGGGTACTTTACAGCGCTCACGATGCGCACATCAGCTAACATAACCTTGCCCACGCCATTTCTGAACGTAACCATGGCAAGCTCCTCATCACCACGCAATTGGCACGGATCCCGCGCACTAATAACAATAATATCCTAATGTTTGTTCGGTTCTATGCATTGCAAGCGGCCAAGAGCTTGGCAGCTGACAGCGACGAGGAATGCGGCTCTCTTGGCACGGAATACCACGGGGCAAGCCGCGGACGTTAGGTTAGTAGTCTGCGGGCACTCAAGCAAATGCATTCATAAGTATGATAGTCACATCGCTCGGTCATGGTTCAAGGGCTATCGTGCACATGCTGCATCATAAGATGAGTTCGATTGAAGTCCAACGCATGTGGCTGTGACCTGGCTTCCGACTGTAACATGCAGTACCATTGGAATACTGGGCCCTGGGTTGCGCGATCGGCAAATGAAAAGAGGCATCAGCCCTGTCAGCCAGGCCCGCATATCGTCCAAGGCTGATTTTAATTATCTGGGGCCCGTCTGCCTGCTGTTGGGCGATAAATTACGCGCCTAGAGGTTGTCCATGCTTAAATTCCCACATGCCGCCATCCTTTTCCAGTCCTCGGACTGTCCCTATTCATACCTTATCTTACAAGCCTTTAAGAGAGTAATTTTGGCCCTTGGTCGTGAGACGTGCTTTCTGACACCGTCGTATCTTCAACCCTCCGAGTACTAAACATAGGCCAAACTATTCGTCGCCCGTGCGTGATCTTTCCTAACGCCCAGTCATCGGCGCCCCGAGCACCATGAGCACCGGCTACTCTGGTCCGACCCAAGGCGGTGGTTACGACTATGCCGAAATACACCATAACGCCCCGGAAGTCGTCATGGCCGATGACAGGCACGCGAATGCGCCAGAAGTGGTCAGTGGCGAACTTTTCGCGAAGAATGACAATTTAACCACTTGGCACAATCAGTCAGGCAATCCTACACAACAACTCTCTCCCGCCAAGAGGCCCTGGCAAAAACGACGCCGCGTTTGGGCTGCGATAGCAGCGGTGATACTATGTATTATTGTCGCGGCAGTAGTCGGGGGTGTTGTAGGATCCCAGAACAGCGAGAACGCCGACTCAAACTCAACGGCACCGACACCAACAGCAACAGGAGCGGATACGATTTCAGATAGCACCTCAGCCTCGTCGTCAACGAGCGCCTCAGTCTCGTCGTCAACGAGCATGGCAGACACGTCTTCAACATCAACGACCGACACCTCAACGTCCACGGCTCCCTCGGCAGAGCCAACATCAGATATCCGCGCCATAGTCATACCCTGGAGTAGTGACAGCTGCTCTGGGACGAAGCCAGCTGGGGTAGTGACCATCGAAGACAGCGATTGCTATGAGCTTCCAGGTGATTCTATCATTATTAACCATTTTGCTGAGGACTGTGTTAGTAAGTGGCCTTATCGTTACGTCTCCGTGCTTCTTCCTCTGCAGCGCAACGAATCGAGCTAATGAAACCGCTTCATAGTACAAAAGTTTAAGAAGGATGGCTGCCAGGGGGAGGGGTTTCAACACGTTACGGAGAATGCATGTTTTCCCAACGACGATTATGTCTCGTTCAGAATTGCATGCGATTAAAGGGGAGCAACGCCGGCCGGAGCAAGCCTGAGATCGGATATGTGGGGTTTGCTCAAGATGCCGGAGGGGGGCGCAAATAACTTGTTGTTTGATATTTCTTATATCCCTTCCTCGCACGTAGAAACCTTGAAGATTTTGGCCCATTCGCCAAGATTATCCTCTATTTCGAGTCCATCATATGGCAAAGTTGGGGGGGTAATATGGGAGCGAGGCACCGCGTCAAGCACCTGCAAGTGATCGATCTGCCGGCACCAGGTAGGAACCCCTCCGCAAATTTGGCCTGACGAAAAAGTAATCGTGACTGCCCGAATTGTCTGAGCCATCAAACTCCGAGTCGCAGAGACTGTTGGAGGGACTATTGAAGCTCCTGGCAGTTACCGCACCAGGATCACTCTGCTCACGAGTATGTAGCAGGATCGCTCGTAACATCGCAGGTGTTAGTGTCTCTGTCGGTGGACCCCGCGGCTTGGCCTATGAGCCGTCGACCTCTTTGGTTTCCGCGGCGGATATCTTCCATGTCTGTGCCAGGAAGATAGTGTCCCACCCGCTTTGAGAATGTGCGCGGCGTTGATCTTTCTCTCAGCCGGTCGATGCATGATTAATAATACATCGCCACGTCTTAGGCCCGCATAGCCATACCATGTGTTCTTCTCCATGTAAGGGTATGAAATACTTTCTTGAAGGTCAGAAATCCGCGTAGACTTTCGGGTGCGTAGCTATGTGGGGTTATACATTAGTCTGTAATCTAAAAAATCCACCACTCTAGTGATGTTTGAGTTTAGGTACCCTACAGCCTGGCCAGCGGCAAGCATGCCCTTTCAGGATTCGTGGGCCAGAGCCAGATGTATCCGGTCTACGGCCATGAGCCATCTTAAACCCAGCCAAAGAATTCCCGGAATAGTAACACCACAGAAGTCAAAGCATCCAGCTTAACCTTGAACTTGGGCAAGAGCAGCCTCAAATCATCCCCGCCATCTTTTCTTGAGATATTCAGTGTTCTCTACCAGCCATGGAGGGGTCGAAATCTCAGCCCTGCAAAAAATGCAAG
Organism: Emericellopsis cladophorae; assembly: GCF_022114955.1. Classification (NCBI taxonomy): domain Eukaryota; kingdom Fungi; phylum Ascomycota; class Sordariomycetes; order Hypocreales; family Bionectriaceae; genus Emericellopsis; species Emericellopsis cladophorae. Next base: position 6,908 of record NW_026251042.1, read on the forward strand.
AATGAAGATGGGCCTTTCAACTTTCGCAATACGCCAACATGTCGGTACGTACTGCAACCTCGTGGTCTACGTAATCATCTTACTGACAACTAATAAAGCGATTGCTACATACTATACATAGAACAGAAGACTGCCAAAGGTCTAAGAGCACTTCACACAGACATCCGCACGTTAACTCTTCCAGAACCCCGGCGCTATGTCGCTGGACTCTCCTTTAGCGCATTATCTAGCGCGATAGTATGCGCACTCGACAAGCATACGCATCGGGAGATAAGCAAGAAGTCAACGTCATTATTCGAAGTGCTGGCGGTCCACGTCGATACCGACCTGTCCGACCAGGACGGTTCTACACCAGCGATAGACATGCTCGACCGCTATAGAGAGAAATTTCCAAACGTCAAATTCCAGTGTGTCCACCTGGGCGAGGTCCTCAATTTGAAGACGGTGGATTGGTCGACCTTGCTAGGGTTGAGCGCGCAAGGGACGCCGTCAGCACGCCTATAGAAAATATTCGACGCTCTGCCCTCCATGACCGCCAAAGCCGATATACTCCGCCTGCTGACCCGTCACCTACTTATCCATGTCGCCATGGCGCAAGAGTACGGGGCTTTGCTGCTGGGACACACCACCACCGCGCTCGCGAGTCTTACTATAGCAGAGGTCGCCAACGGCAGAGGGTTCAGCGTGCCGTGGCAAGTCCAAGATAGACGCTCTCAAGTATGCACCTACGAGAATGGAAAGGCCCTGTCGAAAACCGAGTTCCCCCTCTACCACCCCATAAGAGAGACCTTCAGAAACGAAGTCAAAATCTACAACTCGCTAATACCGGCGCTTGCAGAGATAGTGCCTAACACCGACACGTCACCGGGCGTGGTGTCGCACAAGGACACGAGCATAGACGAGGTCATGACACGGTACTTTGATGGCGTCGAGGAATCGCTCTCGGGCATCGTGGCGAACGTGGTGCGGACAACTGGCAAGTTAGCCAAATTACGGGGAGACGCGCAGTGCGGCCTCTGCGGTGTGACGATGGACGAGCAAGGAGATTCTCGATAAGCCGGCGAGCTAGGAGAGGAGGAAAGCAATCAGCAAACAACGCGGTTCTGCTATGGCTGTAAGAGATCCATCAACGGATAAGTTGGACATTAACCCCTCTATATTTATCCCAGTCTTTTTCGCAGACCTCGAACTCCCAGTGTATGCATGTGTCCTCCCGTGTCAGGCATATACCGCTCATGCTGGGCTCCGCACCACGCATAAGGCGGCGAGAAATGCAAAAAGGCCCAACAGACACCTCGCCATAAATGAACAGTATATACAAAAAGACGGCCCAGTCCAAGTGGACGCGACCGGTCTGCGATCAAGCTTTTGCGTTGGCCTTGGCTTCAGCCTTGGCCTTGTTGGCCTCAACAACATCAGGAATGATGAGAGTCTCGACCTTGCGCATCAGCTTGTTCGTCTGCTCCGCCAGCGAAAGCGTGAGAATAGTGTGTGGCAAGATTCGGGCCAGGTGGGGGAGGAAGCCCTTGTAGATAGCCAAGACACCTTCGGTACGAATGGTCTTAAGGGCGTAGTCCAGGACGCCCTTGTAGAGGTTGCCGTTCTGGTTGTACAGGCGTGACATGATTGTGTCTGTGCGAGTCAGCTCGAGTCTTATCTTCAACCGCGTCAGTAAGCTCACCAGGAGGGTGCATGACGCAGCACACCACGAAGCCACTAATTGCACTGCTCGTCAAATGCAGTGGCGCGCCTTCTTCCATACCAGCGTGCTTCATCAGCCGCCTCTTTGCAAAGAAGTAGGTGGGAAGCTACACCGAACTACCGAAACCAGTCCAGATCATGGCCGCGCCAATACCACGGTACAGGCCCCCGAGTCCCTCGCTACGGAATATTTACGACAGACCGTCGATTGCGTTACGATAGTTATGCTGCGTCCCCATAGGTAACGTTTTGGAGAAGCTCTGCAACCGTGTCTTAACCAGGAAAAAGGGACTGCCCGCCGCGGCACCAATCATACCTAACGATGCGCCGCAGAACATATTAATCGCCAGACTCTGCTTCTTGTCGTCCTTGAAGAAGAAGCCCGCTAGCGAGGCGCGCATCGGGTCGTAGAACCCTAAGCGACAGCCATTGAGGACCATTTGGTAGACATAGGCGCACCCAAGACCACGGTATATGGCACGGACACCTTCACTCCGCACGATGACGCCGGCGCCATGTAGCGGACCGCGATAGTGGAGAGGCTGGGCCCCTTTTTGCTATAGTTCACCCTGCAATTACATGCTGCGCGCAAGTTAGCCTAAGTCGTGGACGCCTGATTATCCTGATGGTACACACCGAATCTTGACCGTCTCGAACGGGTGCGTCGCCGTAACAGCACCGCATGCCGCGATACCGCCGCCGATGAAGGCGCTGGTTGTTATCAGTGACGTGCCGCGTTTTGCGTCGGAGCTTGAGAATTTGGGTGGAAAGTACCCTATTGTTATCGACATGGTTCTCGCGTGCAGAGCGCGCACTGTATCGGTGAATCCCCGCGGTCGTGAGCCAGTCGTCGACTATTCGCGCCTGTCGGTAGGCTCGACCTATTAGAGCCCGGTCGGTGAGGGTAGAGAGAGTCGCTCAAGAGGAGGATGGCCGGTTCATCCGCAGCACTAATCCAGATCGCACGTCAGAAACCATGCCAGTTCGCTCGATCATAGGACTCACATGGTAGTGCAACGTGTAAATATGGTTCGGAGGAAATATTTGCTAGGCAACCTAATAAGGGTTGTAAGAAGAAGTTCTGGTTGGGCTCAGAGGCAGAGCTAGGCCGGAAAACGGAAGCCCTTTAGTAACCGCGTCAAAAGTTTGGACAGTAAGCCATAAGGCTAGAGCCGAGATCGGCCTAGGGGATGAGGGCTCCAGTTCCACGACTCGAGCCGAACTCTGTCGAGTAATGTTGCAATGCTCATTTGTTGGCGTACGTAGCTGACTTGGCTCTGTAACCAATTATTAAACCTTTGTCGCGGCTTTGCCCACGCTTGACTTCACGGCCTACACGGAATTGTTGGATCCCAGAAATACCTACGAAGCCGCTCATCTACGGAGCTGGATGATGCGCTAGATTTCCGTGCGTTTTGCGCCGAGCTGCAATTCTGGCTTCTAGAGGCCAGCCGGAGATTCCTTTACCAGGTGAGGTTCCAACGACGAGCAGCCAAGGGTCAATTGACCCGCAGCAATCGACGGGGTGACTGGAGTTCATCAACGTGTACATATAGCACTCACCGTCCCTACGCGTCCGAGGATAGCCGTCATGAGCTACCCTAGACTTGAGCCGTCGCCTTGAGCACGACTAACGCTACTCGCGCTTTCTAGTTGACAATTTCGGAAATACTTTTGTTTGGTCTGCAAAATGTCATGTACTACTGATACACCGAGCCGAGAGGCTGTGTTAAAGCTGGCGACCCTGTAAGGCTTTGCTCGACACCTTGGTTAACGTGCAGTCCTCTCCGGAGTAGGCATTGTATCGCGGGGGTCCAGCATCTAATTCTGCGCCCCGAAAGGGCTGCGTAGTAGCACAAAACTTTTCTTCAATCGATTGTACGAAGATCCCTCTAGTTCGAGATGTCACTTGTCTCGTAACTCGGTTCGCCCACAGTGCCAGCTGCCAGTGTCGCTGGATCTTGTGCAAGGTCCGGGGAGCTCCCGAGCCGACCCCACATTGACCGGATTTCACTTGGAGATGATGAATCCGCAGAAGTCAACCTTGACTTCCACAACAAAGGTGCTTGGGCCGAATTGTTGCCAGCGACATCTGCAAGCACTCGGGCCGACAGATTGATCATCTTGCGAACACATTTTCCGCTCTCAGTCACCGCTCGCGACCGCGACAGGACCGCGACGAGACCGCGACAATGGCAAGCACGCCAATGGACCTGGATCGACCAGAGCGCCCGGCTTCAGCAACCTTGAACATCCAGAGATCGATACCAGGTCCCAGTGGCGCCAGTACGAACCTCAGCGAAGTAATTGCCAACTACAGGCCAACAAAGGTAGCACCGAACTCCGGCCCAATGTTTGCCCTCGGCGCGCTCACGCGATACAGTTATTCAAGCGCGAAGACCTCAAGGACGGCAGGGCCATACCTCAAGTCCAGTCGATCGACTTCAACGATAATGGCGACCTCCTTATAACGTCGAACGCCGACGAGACAATCCAGCTGTACCACGTCAAAGAAGGGCGCCACGAGAAGACCTTGCTTAGTAAAAAGTACGGCGTCAAGCTTGCTAAATTCACACATACTAGCTCAAGTATAATATATATAAGTACGAAGCAGAATAACGCGATTCGATATCTTGCGACACACGACAACTCCTTCATTCGGTATTTTAAGGGACATAAGGGCCCTGTAACATATCTGGCGGTGCATCCCGGCGAGGACACATTCGTTTCGTACGCGCAGGACAACACGGTGCGGATATGGCACACACAAACTAAGAATTGGTAAGGGCAGTTGAACCTCAAGGGAGCAACATTGGCCGCGTGGGATCCCTCGGGCAAAGTATTCGCCGTGGCATGTCCGTCGGCTAGGACGGTACTACTCTACGACCACGCCAACTTTGATAAGTCGCCATTTAGGACGATTAATATGATTGAGCAATATCGAAACATTGACACGGCTAACCTGAACAAAGGCTAGACCAAGCTGGAGTTCTCGAATGATGGCAAATCCTTGCTCGTCGGCACGAGAGGCAATGGACACTTTATGCTCGATGCATTCGACGGGACCCTCAAGGCATACCTACACAAACCCAATGGAGGCACGCAACGACTCGTGCCAGGCGAAGTCGGGTCCTCGAATGGATCCGGTGGTCAAGGATCGCCACTGGACAGCAGCGGCGATTGTTGCTTCACCCCGGATGGACGCTTTATGCTCAGCGGGAGTGAGAAGGATATCTTGGTGTAGGATACCCGCGCGACACCAAATGAGCACAAGGTACTTGCGCCGACGTATACGCTCCCCGATAAGAGAGAGGCAGCTGTACTGGCGTTCAACCCGCGATACAACTTCTTCACGACCGCAGACCAGGAATTGCTGTTCTGGGTGCCGGATCCCAACAGCTGATGGCTAGCGCATGCGAGATGGAACGAGTAGACCTGGAGTTACAAGATGGCTAAAACAAATTGGTAGAAGATATAGATACCCAGGAATTGAATATCGGACCAGCCCGCGCTGGCAACGACGTAAGATGCGCATGGACATTGACTGCGAAGGCGAACCATTCACAAGCAGCGAATAGTAGAGCCTATCTTTATAGTGATAAATCTGTCCTTGCGATTCAGATATTCGGGTTGTAACTGTAATGTTCTCGCCTTGAAGTAGCCGCGATGTCTGGGGTCGACCTTTCTCAAGATGAAGGAACACCGCTGCCCCTCAAGGCACCTCCGAATTTCAAGCCCCACCACGAATTGTCCGTCCGCCCCAGATTCAACCACCAGGCCGACATCCAACATCATCACACTAGCTGGGCTATATCTCAGTTCTGGGTCATATCATAGTCCTGGGTTGATTGATTGATCATAGACTGTCCCAGCCGCCCTATCGGCAGTTGTGCAGCGTTCAACTACAAATACAGGTGGCTCGTTTCTTGCTTCCCGGAAGCTGGTCTTCCGGTCGGTCAAAACAGGTCATTCCTGCAGTGAGGTTGCTCGCCCGTCCGCTTGAGCACTAGCCCTCCTCTACTGTTGTATCTCTTCTTATGCTCCTGTCAGGCCTTTCCTGGCCCTCCTATCTTTCTGTATGACCTACTTCACTCGTCTACGCTGTGTATTTGAGTACAGTGGATGGGACCGCCCGGAATTGACCGAGCAGGCCCGTCCTCAACATCATTTTTGCTGCCATGGGTTTGGTCCAACACCAGCGCGTCGATGAATAGCCGACCAGAGAGGGTGGTGCAGATTGAAGTCTCCAAGCATGATGATCTCATATTGTTCCTCTAGCCTTCCGAGGGATTCGGACAGTACCGATAACGTGTCTGTTCCGACTTCGATATGGATGTCTTTGCCGGAGTGATGGCCACAGAGCTTCAGGGTCATATCATAGTCCTGGGCCATATCTCAGCCCTGGGCCATATCATAGGCCACGTCATACCTGGGCATAGGCCACGTCATACCTGGGCCAACGTCTCAAGGCTGATCCGAGGGTAAGGACCAGAACTTGCCTGTGCCACAATTTCTTGGCCTTCTGTGGCCAGTTGGCAGTAACTGGACTTCAGCTTCCTTGTAAGTATACCACCAACATTTAGGTTTGTATCAGCAGACCTCCAGAACTAGATTTTTTGGTTTCCTAACTTATACCGAACTAGATGGTGATGGCCACTAGAAGCAGACAGCATTTGATTGAAAAGGCCACGAAGCGCTGAACTTTATGGAGATATACTCTTCTTCATCAAACATGGCGCCTTTCGTTGATCTCCTCACTCCCTGGTTAGCGATTTGGACTGCCACAAACCTAGGCAGTTTTGACGTCCCCGTCGTCTGCTCGGGGAGTTGCAACATCAATAAAACAATCAACTACGCCCAGTACACAACAGAACCGAGCTTGCGATTCCTCGCAACCACCAAACACATACTCGCTCAATGCGAAGACCCCCAAAGTACATATAGGCAGGGGTTGCAAGTGTGCAATAAGTGCATGGACCAGAACGAGCAACATCAACAGTACCCTGATATTTGTGCCTCACTGGGGTTCAGCTCTGATGTGAAAAGATAATTGAGGGCTGAAAATCAGGGATTGGAACCTCGTTATGTTTGCCAATCCTCGCCCAATGTATGTAGGGTAGCGTATGAAACAAGTCGCTCAGGCCGTTAACGTGCATTGCGTTCTTCCGGACAGAACTAGCACGGTCCCCTGAGCGTATTGCGAGGAATTGGAAAAGAAATGAGAGAAGTGATACAAGCACATGCACCATAGAAGTCACAAAAAGTTCGAACCAAAGCGGATCATCGTTAACGAGCCCTTTTGGGAACACGTGGTTACGGAAACCCGCCTAACATTCGTGCAAAACTCGAATGCAGCCTAGTCATGCTTTAGCTTAGATTCTTAACCTTAAAAAATTTGTTGCTGACCTTGGGCGGCCTCGGCGAGAGGATATTTGATTGAGATCGTAGTGTGGGATGCTCTTTAGGATAGTGAGTAGTGAGCTGGAGTAACAGAATGGAGTCGAGAGCGAGCGTCTATACGCGGTGGGAGATGGTCGTGGCTTTATACTTAACGAAGCCCCTCCTCTATCTCATTCGTCTTAGCTTTCCGTTCGACATTATGGCTCAGACCTTATCATAGATTCCACAGCCGTAGCTTTAACCTAAGTCAGCCACCTAGGATGGTGCTGATATCAGCGAGAATCCCCGATTCGTGGTTCCGTACTCAGTCTGCCTTGCCAACACTAATTTGGCTAAAAGCAGCTGAATTATATTATTTGTCTCTCTGAATAAAGTCGCTATGTTCGGGAGGCCCTCTTCGTTAACCGCTCCTGGTCGTGATCTCTAGTGATAATGGCGCATAGCCGCAGAATAGACATTCAAGAGCCGGCATTGCGAAGATTGTATAGGCCACTCATGACCTCTGTTATAGAGAATATCACATACCTCAATCGCCATGGCTACTTCGGCCGGGTACCATTCACGGCCTCTATGGAGGAGTTCGATGTCTTCGTCGAGCCCGCACGAAAATTGCAGCCTGTGGACCTATTCAAGTATCCGTTCATAGTAGAAGTGGTCGGGGCTGGCTTTGATAAGCCCGCGAACACTGGGTACTATTCCCTGCGATTTCCGCGAGTACTGAAAATTCACGAGGACCGCTCCCTTCAGGATGCCGTTAACTTTGAGGAGCTGCAGAAAATGGCGCAAAGCTGCCTTAGGATACCTGAAAATGGAGGACAGGAGGAGCAACGTTGGTCTAGGAGGCTGCGTGGTTTTGAGACCTTGTTTGACAGGTCGAGGACTGCCTCTCCCAGCGACAGCGAAGTGTCTGGCGCAGCTATATGTGCAGACAGTCTCGTCAACCGGCAAGAGATCCTGGTGCCAGCAGCTGCGTCTCAGCAGCTTGATGATATTCCTTAAAGTTTATCAAAAAGGAAGGTTGGTCAGGAGATTACTTTGTATGGTAGTACCGCCAACAAGCGAGTGAAGCAGGAGTGAGTGGTGGAAATGCAAGAATTCCTCCCTATGTCTGGTATTCATTGGACAGGGTACATTGAGGCGAGCAACTGAGCCAGGCCGCACGCCGCGTAGCCAAGACTTGCCTTCGACACAGGCGGGTGCAGGTTTGCTTCGACACTCCAGTCCAGAAATGGCTCATTCTTTCATGCCTGTAAGGGTGCTACTACAGGAGAAATATGCACATCCCTCTGTGGGATGCCAAGGGCCTCCTTCCTTTCGGAGGCCATTCAATCTCAAGGCACAAGTGCCGACAGATGAAGATGTCGGCCTCGCACGTCGGCATCCGGAGATGGTTGCTCTGTATAGCTGGATTCATCCTACGGTGCGCTGGATTCATCCTACGGTGCGAAGCCAAGCGCGCACTTGGGTTACATTTATGGCGCCGAAACGAGCATTCCTGGCTGACTTTCTCTAGTGATGAAACGACAACAACAGCTATGGGAGCGCCGGCAAAGACGGGACGAGGCCATGAGCACTAGTGGAGCCGCGACGCCTGAATACCCCAATGCCCATCTGTTGCAACCACATCTGGATGCCAGTTGTTGTGAGTGCCATCGTATTGGTAAGCAAGCTGGACGCGTTGCTCGCAGTCGACACTGATATACCAAAGTTGACCCAGATCCATGATTCGACGAGCTATCGACCAATGCCCCGTTGCGCAAGCTCCTCGTCATGCATGCGTCGGGCCAGCTCGAGGTCTTGCCGAGCCTGCTGTTCGGGCGGTGGTATTCGAGCAAGCAGAGGGCAGGCGTACGTTTTCCACACTGAACCACGGGCAAAACAGAACTCGGTACGCGAGCGCCCTGTCCAGGATGGCCACCTCGCTGAGGCAGTGAAGTCAAGGACTACGTCACGGCACTCATCATCTCAGAGGATGGATGGGCCGCATACTTTGCACGAGAATCCGAGGTAAACGAGAACCGCCAATCAAAGCTGTAGATAGATTCACAGTGTGCCTCGTCAGAGTGGACGTTGGGTTGCCGAGGCATATTTTCTCGGGGCGGGTGGCCTCGTGGTATACTTATATAAACCTCCTTCTCAGCTCGTTCTCTCAGTTCCAGTCTGTAAGAAACATTTTCTAATTCACGTCGAAATATCGCCTAAAACTCTCGAAGGACTCATAACCTATAGTGGTGGATGGGTATAATACCGTGAGGAACGACATCCTCAGGCTTTCTATGCTACCGAGCTCTATCACGACACTTCGGACTGTTGCTATAGTACTGAACCCTGCTTCGGAACCTTGTCTAACCGAGGAATGTATTATTTCGATAGTTGCAAGGTCGAGATTCATCTAGGACAGGTTGACTACGGTGGTCAAAAAGACTCGCGCCATTGGATAAGAGTCACTCCGACGGATTCTTCGGACTGGGCTACGGATATACAAGCTTTCAGAACTTATGAGACACTACAACAGCTTCTCCGTGGGGCTTAGTGGGCCAAGTGGTTAGGTGCGACGAGTTATTTCCGACATATCCCATTCAATCATTCAAACTAAGTATTTCGCAGGCCCACCTACATTGTCAGACTACCGGCCCGAGTCGTTTAAGGCCAGGCCTGGGTTAATAACTCGAGACGGCTGTTAGTATCAATGCCAACGGACACCAACACCAGGCCGCAAGCCTACGTATTATTCGGTTTTTGATCATGGGTGGTCCGACAAGTGCGAGTTAAGCCAATCCTGCTTTCAAAACTGGGATAATAACTGCATTGACACGAGCGATGACCTTGCCGTTAAAATAGCGAACGCGGGGGGACAAAAGGATATGCCGCGTCACCACCTCCTTAAAGTATTCCTAGAATGGGAAGATATTTGGGAGGGTGAGCAGGCTCAACAGACCCTTTTGGGACTGGAGCACCTTGTCAAGGGATGTGGTAGAGGGCTATAAGAACACTGTCTGTTCTGGCCTTACCTAAAGTATAAGTATGATGAGAAACTTCAGCGCCGTAGTGACAAGCTTTGTTGTGGCTTATTATATATCCTTATATGTATATTGGCTTTGGCTCTATACGTATCGGGAGTTTTATACTAGCAGGCGGAAAATAGAGAAGAAATATCTATAAATTGAATTCGATCTAGGTCTGGCCAAATGCAGGCGGTCTTTAGGAATATAAAGTCGTGCAAAAACGACGCTACGTACTTCACTGCTCTAAAGAAGCAAATGCCTGGCATGGAATGAAGATCTAACTCGACACGCCCTTCGCTATCTACGAAGAGCTCGACGGGGACTCCCTATTGTCAGTTAGAGAGGAATTGAATTTATGGGCCAAGTGCGCTGACTCTTCGTGCAGCACATTCTACACTCGAAAGAAAGGAGAGGCCTTGTAGATAGCACGTAAGCTCGGCTACTCGGCTGAAAACTACTCCAGATGCTCTTCTTGGCGTGAATGAGTCGAGAGAAGAGTGAACGAATATCGCTACCCCGAGGCTCCTTACACCACGTAGGAGGATGAGCTGGGTGTGAGTAGTATTTTGTATAATTGCCGGGCTTGATGAATGGGCATTGTCGCGTGTGCTGTGCGTTATAGCAGAAAGCCGTATTGTAAGACTCCTTTGGGGTTGAAATTTGCTCTCTTACATTGCGCTCTTGTGTTAGCCTATGCTGTGATACCTAGGGTAGGTCGGTGCTCGCCGCGGTGGGTTATTCTATCGACGTCGATCCCTGGGGTAAGTTCCTCGATATCGTCGTAATTCGAGAAATAGAACTCGCTGTAGTTAGTAAATTTGACTCGCAGCGTTAAGACATTGCCTACAAATCTTCTTGTCAGTATGAGGAAGAAGCCGTTTGGGCACAAAGGTGCCGCGGAATTCCCTAAAGCTGATGTAGTTACTATTAGCTTGGATCCCTTTGGCCTTAAAACGGCACCTCCTATACTAGATTGATTACAAAACAGACGATTAGGTCGCGAGATTATCAGTGACTTAACTAGCCTATAAAAGCAGCGAGGCCAGCGATAACTCATTTTTACGCAAGTTATAGTCTCGAAACATAGCCGCTGAATAAGTAACTCGAGCAGAAAAAAATATGCTTGAAGCACGCATCCTCCGCTTATTTATAAGTGAGAAAATTGGATCAGTACACACGCGAATATTTCAGAGAGCGAAGATACAGGAAATCTGCGAGCCGGAACGAATTGTCGCTGAATAAACTATTAACGGAAGAGTTGAATATCTTGTTAAATGGAAGAATTATGCGGATAGTGAAAATACATGGGAGCCTCTTGAGCGCTTGAGAGACTGCGAACACCTATTGAGGAACTTTCAGCGTGTTTCGCATTCAAGATCTAATAATCACAAATTGCCTGTTATTGATTAGCCCCTACAAGTGGGATCACGGTGACTGCGTTACTTCGGTAGGGTTTGCGCCGGGTGGGTATCTCGCGTTCAAACAGGAGACGGCCACCTGAGATAGCTCCTGACCTATGTGTATAATATCCTCATGAAGGTTCGTACAAGTTTCTTTTTCATTTCCTTCTGCAATTTGGGAAGCTCTCGCTCTAAGTGAGTATCCAAAGGGCGTCCACATGATCCGAGTTAATGCCCGCCCACGCTTGAAAGATGTCTCAGAGCGCGACCGCATTGCTATCGTTGGATTCTCTTTCAACTCTTCGGGACTAGGGTCTTTTTAAGAGATTCAGTTCGTTGTGCGCAACCCGGACAAGCTTTTCTTCTGTACCCTTATTGGGTCTGGATCTGTGATGATGCCAATGGTTCGTTCGCCGTGTGGATCATGCTCTCTCGCTATTTTGATGATTGTCTGGGTAGCTATATCGTTACTGGCTTGGAGTACTGCCAGAATAATGGTTCGTGATTGGCTCAGGTAGGGATGGACTATGTCGCGCACGGCATCCACGTCTTCTAATGTCTCCCGTAATCTCGATACGGACGGCATCGGGTGCGAAGCAATACCCTTTGATCTTCCCCACCGCTAGTGAGTGAAGCCGCAGACCAGGTATGTAGTCTTAGATGACGAATCATTGATCAGCGATCTGGACGACATTTTGAAGGGAAGTAGTTGGAACTGCATAAAGTGCGTAAAGGAAAAGCTTTCAGTCGTTGTGGGTGGTCGACGGAGGAGGGAGACCGCTCGGTGGCTTCCCCCTTAATCAAAGTGGATATGGACTACGTGCTTAGACAGTTGTACTCTGCTGGCACCAGAATCTCTTGCCGGTTGACGAGACTGTCTGCACATACCTGCGCCAGACACGTCGCTGTCGCTGGGAGAGGCAGTCCTCGACCTGTCAAACAAGGTCTCAAAACCACGCAGCCTCCTAGACCAACGTTGCTCCTCCTGTCCTCCATTTTCAGGTATCCTAAGGCAGCTTTGCGCCATTTTCTGCAGCTCCTTAAAGTTAACGGCATCCTGAAGGGAGCGGTCCTCGTGAATTTTCAGTACTCGCGGAAATCGCAGGGAATGGTATCCAGTGTTCGCGGGCTTATCAAAGCCGGCCCCGACCACTTCTACCATGAACGGATACTTGAATAGGTCCACAGGCTACAATTTTCGTGCGGGCTCGACGACATCGAACTCCTCCATAGAGGCGGTGAATGGTACCCGGCCGAAGTAGCCATGGCGATTGAGGTATGTGATGTTCTCTTTCGAGATGCCCATGTCTGTCAACTACATCAATCATGCGGAATTTCGGCTTCGCATCGAAGCGGCGGTCTGCTGCCGCCTGAACCAGGACATGCGATCGGATAGATGACGAGAGAAGTATCTCGTCACATCGCGCTCTCACAGGACCCAAATCTACGCGATTACTGTGGAGATAGAATTCTTTAAACCCTCATGCTTACGAACCCTTGGGGACGGAGACCTATCTCATGAGCATTGGAGCCAAGGGGCCTACCTAACTATGGAGTCGTCGAGTCTCGAGCGTCAGGGGGCTGCTCCGTGCGATTATTTAAGGACCTGACTCTCCTCAACCCAAGGAGATTCCACATGCAACCTCAAGATGACACCTTATCAAACTGAACCAAGATATTCATTGGCTGTACGTGAGCCTAAGAATGAGGCGGTGTCTGACATTCGAAAGGGTTCGGCGCGGCTGTGGGAGGCCGGTCAACTTCATGCCTCCCCTCCCCCCGCCCTTTCCCATGACATGCATCTGGGAGGAACGCTACTTCTTGTAAAAAATCGGAAATGATGACCGTGAAAATTGATGTTATAATAACTGCGTTTCTCTACTCCTCATTACGGCAATTTGTGCTTTGGATTTAACTCCACTCGATGCTCAGAAGTCCGCTAACCGCCCGATGACAACTGGCCGCAGACGGAACACTGGATGCTACCTCGAACTTCCTCTTCACTCTGGTCGATGACTGCGGAATCCTACCATCGACGATATGCGCTACATACGCTGCGTAGCAATACTGGAAGAAGGCTGTGCCGGTGCTGCGCCGAGCATGTTTGACAGCCCCTCGATACTAGTAGACAAGGGCGCCGGTCTCAAGGCCCCATGGCAAGAACCCAGTCAGAAGCGGATGTACTTGACAGCGCTCCTTTTTTTATTGAAGAGCTCCAGGTACCCTTGAATAGAGCTGTCGACTACATCCACTTTTGACCGAGTCCTTGCCAGGGTACTACCAGGAGCCCCAGTCTGTCTCTTCCACACCCCAATTAGCTTGGCTGACCGTCTCCTCTTCCGGCATTGCTCTAGTCGGGTCCCCTGATATGTTTCCTCCACCCTCAACATAGCTTCGTTGATCATCTTTCGATTTGATTATACCCTGGCCGATGACCCTGGCCTGTCTCCTTTGCACTCAAAGAAGTTTCGTTGATCATCTTCTACTCTCGTCAATAACCCTTGGCTGCGGGTCGCAGCCCATTGTGGCGTACACCAATCAAGGGCAGGGAGTTTGGTGCGTTCGATCACCTAGTCGCCCCCGCAGCTGCATTAAGCGTTCCATCGCTGGTACTGATGAGTAGCCCCGACCGCATACCGGGTATATCGAGGAGAGGGTCGAGGGCCTCCTTCAAAAGGGTATTCTTCAGCAGACCGCGGACGCAGCGCCGTGCGTGGTCGGATGACAGACTGTTCTTCTGTGTCTGCCACGCCGCAAGCGCGCGCGCCTCGTCTTTCCTGTCCTCGAGCCGCAGTCTATAGTAGACCTCGGCATTGCGTGTAGCTTGATCACGTAAAGCGTGCATTGGGGATGCCTCTCTGCCACCATGAAACGACCGAAGCGCAGACATTCGATCGTATATAGATGCTTACCATAGGGCCGTAGAATCCACTTCCTGTCGAGACGTGGGGCTTTGCCTGGAAGTGGCTGGCGCAGTCTAGTTTCGACTGCAGAGCTTCGTCTTTAAGATAGGCCTTGATAGAACTTTGTGACGTGCCCTCCTTGTCGACCACCACGGAGAGGAGGGGAGAATATGATCGACAAAGTCAGCCCACCGGCATTCTACGCAATCTATACCGGTCTATTCTTCGCATCACTCTTTGTTATTAGTTGCATCTTGCCTCTTCTGCGTCGCGGTCTTGGACTCGTGCTCTTGCAGATCCGGAAGCTCGTCTTTCATCGATTCACCATCGGTCGCCATTCTCTCATAGGGCTATAGACTGTGTGGTTCACCCTGACGCACGTGGTCTACGTCGCAAGCAACGTGGCAGGCCTCTGCGTCGGGGCCCAGTCAACAGGCTTATATATGTCGCGAGCAGGACAGCTCGCTCTCGTGAACGCGGCGCCACTGCTTCTTTCTATGCACCTGAGCTTCTTGGCTGACCTTTTCGGCCTCCGACTGAGGACATTTTTGCTTATCCATCGGGCCTGCGGTTTCATAACCACAGTGTATGTCGTTGTGCATAGCATTGTTATCGTAGCGCGCGGCGTCTCCATAGAAAGGAACAACTCGGTTGATGTGTATCCCGTAATAGTGAGTGATCTGGTGGAATTTGGACGGACTCCGGCTGACGAGCACGCATTATAGGCCACCGGTCTTCTACTCCTGTCAACATTGATTGGTCCTATCCTACGCCGGCGGTACTACGAGCTTTTCGTACGGCTGCACCAAGCACTAGCTGGCGGCGTGGCGGCGTGTACGATCATACACCTACGAGCGATAGCATGGTCTTGGTGGCCGTTCCTGTATGCGTATGGGGGCCTCGTTAGCGCTCTCACGTTGTTTCAATTAGGGCGCACTATCCTCTATAACAAGCAGCTAGGGCTACCACTGCCACGTATCGTCGTCACGAGCAGTCACGGCACCGTGAAGGCAGCGATCACGGTGTCCAGGCCGCTAGACATCGACGCGGGCCAGTACGTCAATATCTGGGTTCCTTCAGTATCCCTGTTCTCCAGCCACCCATTCACCATCATATCCTGGTCGCCGTACCCAGTCCGGCGGTTCGAGCTGTTCATCCAGCGGCGGCAAGGGTTCACTAGCCGCCTCCACGACCGGGCCGAGCTACACAGAGACATGTCCGTCCAGTCGAGGATGCTGTTCAGTGGCCCTCACGGCTTAAGCCTGCGGGTCTGGGACTTTAAGCATGTTCTCTTCTTCGTGTAGGATTTTAGCATTGCGGCCGCTCTTCCCCACCTCCAAAAGCTCGTGCAAGGACCATCGCGGGGCCAGCGTAAGACAAGGCGCGTTCACGTACTATGGCATGTCAACAACATTGGTATAAGGCGTGCTGTGACGTTGGGTGCCTCGCTGACTACTGCAGACGCACGGCAGGCTGTCACGCCGACCATTAATGATCTATTTCACGCAGACGGCGCAGGAGAAAGCTATGTACGTTGACCACATATCCGAGGAAAGCAGCTGACAGACGCCTTGCGAGTAGATCTTCTATATGTCTATTTACAACGGCATTGAAATGGAAACGGAGACCTCGAGCCACGGACGCTTCACGATCCACCCAGGGGTGCCTAGCGTCTGGGAGATCCTCAGCGCGGAAGCTAATTTAAGAGAACAGCAGGTGGCAGAGGGCCGGACGACCACCGACGCGGTGTAAGAAAGCTCGGCGCTAGACACATCCCGAACCGGTATGGGGAATCATAGCACGGGTAACAACGAGCGGAGCCTGGTAGTTGGCGAGTCAATTCTGATCCTCGGCCCTGCGTAGTGACTATGCTAACAGCGTTTAGTCTCGGCCAAGGGAGCGTTGCGTGACGAGGTCCGCCTCTCTCTCCGCGGATTCCTTTCAAGGGGGTTCGAGTTACAAGATCT